>NC_063279.1:3030303-3333333 GCF_910591885.1 Bombus terrestris | reverse complement strand
TGGTGAAACGACTTCACACAGATTGCGTAACAATTTTCCTCGAAAGGATTAAGTTATCGCGAAAGTGTCGAAAATACTCAACATCAGAGCTTAACGTCATAATTTTATAATTTGTACCATTTGTATATTATAAAGTGATTTGCATATTTCGATATAACGTACTACCTTGATGCTCATCTAAAATAGGATTCGAAGTTGTTGAAGTTTACTCGGCGTTATTAAATCAAGAACAATAATATAAAAATGTTTAAGAAGGCAATAACTTGTAATGTAATAGCTGGTCGTAATATCTAATGTTATATGTGGAAGATATAAAATAAAGAAAAGAATTGTAGAAGAATCTTCTGATATATTCATTCAATTACGAGACAAACTTTTATCGTCGGATAATTTTCATCGATCTTAGGAAAGACACGTTTAAGAATACGATAGATCCAGTCACGTTTATCACGGAATGAATATTTCAAATATCATGCAAAAGATTTAATGAATTTGTAGAAACTATAGTATTACCAGCTACTGTAAACATGTATATTTACAAATGAATAGTGGTTTCGCGGATTTCAATCATCACGAGATTGCGTTTCCTAATTTCCTCCTAAACTCCTTATTTTTCTGGCTCTTAGTTCACAGTTGTTCCGTGCACCTATCTTATCCCGATCCTCGCGACGTATCCTTCCTGTTGCGTGTCAGGTTATCATGTTCCTAGCCTTTAGAAAAGCCGAGATTGCTACGCTGACAGAGGCCTCCAGCCGATTATCCAGCGATGTATGTACGTTACCAGCGATCACGGCAACAACTCGGCACGGACGTTCGCGATTTCATCTATCCCTATTTTTACCAGGAACTGTGCCAACGAGTCGTCGAAATGATCACGTTGAAATAGTATCAACAAACATACTATCACGACGTGTGTCGATTATGCAGACTATCAGATATCAAATCAGACATTATCATAAAAGTTAAATAGCAGTGATGTTTAAAGGATGTCTATCACGTGTCTGATATTCAACGGGGACATTGATCAGTTTTACAAAGACATCCTTGTAGATTCAAAAACATTTCACGATAAATAAAGAGGAAGATTTTTCGTGTATAAACATACATACGTATCTTTTCACGTTTTTCACTATTTTCCATAGACGCGTATCGTTGTACAGTAAATATATCCCAGTAATAAATTTCCCAAGAGTTTTTGTACATTTTCTTAACTTTTAAAGTAGAATAAACAACAGTGTTAAGAAGTTTTTACGCAGAAATATACGTACTTCGTCTTTGTGGCCTTTCTTTTCGTTATTTTTTTATGCATACGTATTACTATGCAACGAATGCATTTTAATATCAATTCTATTTAACATCCAGTGACGCAATCGTTTCAGCGCGCAGTCTCTCGCAAAATCGGTATCGATTTTCCTAACTACGAACGAAACCTCGTAGATTCTGATTTTGCTGTTAGATAAAAGTCAGAACGGTATTCTCGATATGATTCGATCAGAAAGGCTGGTTATTTTAGGCAGAAGGCCGGATCAACAAAACTGTTTCGTGTCTCTGCTAAAAACTCTCTATCTTCCGCAACACGATACCATGTTATGTTTATAATGTATCAGAGTTGTGGATTTGTCAACAATTTAAAAGTTAACTGAAAATGGCCGAAATATTTATTTTAATTCGGTATTACAAATCTAGTCACTGGCGTAGATATTTTCGTTTCATTATCGTAACTTTCGCAGGAATAATTTATAATTACCGACGTGAAGTATAACGTTATGGAATTGTGACACGCGGCATGTAACAATTCTCGATATTTATTAATTTTTGTTTCATTTGTATTTTACAAAGTACGAAAATATTGAATTTGTTTTGTCCCAATGTCACTCTGCAATTCACAATATTTCTAAATGGGAACAATTTGCATAACACAGAGATTAAAATTAATTTGGGAAATATTCAAATATTCCTAGCATAAAACGGGAGTAAATATTATGTAAATATGAAAGAATTTGATTATCGAAACATCTGAAAAAGGCAATGCAATGAAAAATAAAAAGAGACGATATTTTCAAAATATTTAACTATTTCAAATTGTTTACCTTTTCTTCGATCTTCCATTATTACGAATCTTTTCGATATGTTACACGTCGGTTTTCGCTGGAACAACAGGCCAAGGAAATATACTACTCGAAAGTAAATGTTGTTAAGGGTTGTATTCGTCCCTTCTATTGTCTCGTGCCCTCGTCGAGGAAATACAGTTTTGTTCCAAAAGAACTCGATGCACTTACCTCTGAAAAGAAGAAATAAAGGATCTGACAATTCATTGAACAATTCTGTCCAAATCGTGTTATGCTTCTATACCAGCTTCTCCTTGTTTCTTATATTTTGATATAACTCAAAATGTGCATCAAATTATATTCAAAAATGTAATAATAATTCCTCGTTAATATCGCATAATTAATTCAGCGAATGTGAAATCCACGCTTTAGTTACTATTTGTAAAAAGAAGACATCGATTGTCATAATTGTGGCAAATAACATAGTCATTGACCTATTACGAAACTTCATATTTTCAGCTACTTTTAAAAGACTTAGTTTGACTATTTTTATCTTTGACTTCAACACGTCCTCTCAATTGTACAAACACATATATATATTAAAATACTTCTATTTTGTCATCAACTAGCACGGAAAGTAGGACATCGACAAAAATAGGCGCATCGCGTCTTTCTTTCTGCGGTTTGCGAATAATAAAATACAGTAGTAACGATAATGATAATAAAATTTGAAATTATGAAATATTATTTAAAATCCAATGTGTCAGTTTCAATGGAAAAAGATTCGTCTAGCTGTGTCGAACAGTTAAAGTGTGAAATAAAGTTTCGTTTTCAAGGAACTTATACATAAAAGTAAATGCCGCGTAGAGCCAACGAGAAAACACAATGTTCTTGTACAACGACGCGACGTCCTTTCTGACACGCTACAATTAACAGATATTCAGAGATCTTTTGCACCGGTGGAAAGACTCACCGCGTCATTACCTAGACAGAGTAATTAGCATGACGGGAGTACGAACGTATAGACGGACTCTGTTCAAGCGATACCTGCTATGCAGGTTGCATATATATAGGTACAATCAGGTTGCACGTTGGCAGACATGGTTGCGTGCGGAAAACGCGGCGTTTAGGGAAAAGTTTCTTGAGGTATCGTTGAGCCGCGTTTTGACCATATTCTCGGTCGACCTGTTCGCGCTACGTAATTAAAAGCTTTCTTACATCAAAGGAAATTATTGCCCGCTCGAACGTGCGCGCAAGTCGTACGCGCACGAGGTGCAAAGGAACTCGAGTGGTTGAATTCGACGAGACGGTCGCGGTGGTGCGAATTTAAATTAACATTAAACACGCGGTGGGATGACAAGAAGCATATGTGCACCCGCGAGTTTCATTCCGCCCGAGCTGATAGTGCGAGGGCTAATTGTAACGTCGAGCGGAGATTGCCGTTGGAATTTAATTTGTCCGGCGAATTACGCAAAAATATTTGGTGCTTCGTTCCTGGAGATCATTAATCTTTAAGTTTCTTTTATTTCTAAATTGTCTAACATTATTCTGTTCATTACATATGACAAATAATACGCGTCGACATGGAAAAATGTAAAAATTATTTTCCAATGGACTATATTGCACGATACTTATACAATAATTTAATATAATAATAACATAATAATAATTGTAATTCTATGATCAATTTTTTTATGAAATTAACATTCTATTTCATTCTATTCGTAGTATAATAAATATGCGGTCATACGACGAAAAGATGAGAATGAGAGAGTGTGTTAAACTGCTTCTTACTTATCGTAAAGTTCTTTTTATCTTTTACCGATAGATTTTTTAATACTCGTTTGATAGAAAAATAGCCATATATATATAAATTCATGAGGTTTTCCTTTCAAAAGCTGTTTTCTAATTAATATTCAACTTATTTTGTTCTATGGATTATTTTATTCAATATTTAACGTTCCCGTCAGAAATATTTTATACCGATCGCAATTATTCTTTCGACTTATAATCAGTGAAAACTAATTACGTGGTCAAAAAGTTTGCAACATTTCTTTGGTATGAATTATTCCGAGAACAATTACGAATAAGCATTTTGCACAGAAACTAAAGTGATAAAAGTAAAACTGCCCAACATCCAATGGCGAACTATCGTTTGAATTGGTAGAATTTGCAGGAAAGTTTTATTCAGCCGTGATTCGGTACTTTAATGCGCTGTTTAGTACGAATTTCGCAACAGGATAATTTGCCGATGCGAGTATCGAGAATCGTTATTGCACGAAGAAACCTTATTTGCGCCCCTAGTGAGTCTCTTATCTACCGGATATGACACACCTCGCAGCTTCCATCTCTTTCATAAACTTTTGATCGAAACGGCGCCCACTTGAGAGAAAATTGAAATAGGATCGAAACGAGAAATTTCTTATGCAGTTCGATAAAATTATTTCTTTCTTTCTTATTTTATACGAAAACGTCTTAAAAAAAAAAAAGAAAACATTAAATTGTATATGCTCCGAGATTACTGTTACAGTTATCTTTAAAAATATTAGATCCCTTGATTTTTGTAACTTATTGTAGCAATATGATTGTAAATTTAAATAACTCGTGTTTCTGTATTAAGAAATACAAACTACACAGATAACTCAATATTTGCCTTGTCGCGGAATTTATATCGATTTCCTATTGATCGATTATGATTTGTATTTTTAGTAGTTTCCAATAGTACAACCATGTATTACCAACGTTACGACACTGCTATTTTATTAGTGGTGCCTCGATATTGGTTCGTGCTCTGTTTTGCGATGTCGAAGGTTTTCTGCTGGTCAACAATAATTTTGCTTAGATTGCAGTTGCTTCGCCACTATCTCCGACTTTATTCTCGAAATTAATCAAACGCAATTATGTTCCAGCGCGAAGTTTATTGAGGAACGTCGGATAGGATGTTTTAGACATATTTATTCTGCATATTGATTCTACGTAAAATTGTATAAAAAATCCAATAGGTATCGAATTCTTGTAAATTAAGATGCAATAAATATAGAGATAAATAATTAAAAGTATATTGCAATCGCGAATCATGTGAATCCAATACCTCATATTTCGAGCAATCAAATAACTTAATTATACAAAGATGAATATTAATCCGAACAATTGTCGATATCTTTGCGTAGAACGGGAAACAAGGCTTCATGAATTTCATTTAATTATATCGAACCCTATTATACAAATGGTCCGTGATTAAAAAAGTTTTGCAATATTGCAATCTATTCGATATCAAAGAGATCAGATCTTCGAAGCGTAGTATCTAGTTGAAAGGGGAAAAATTTCTATTTAAACGATTAAACCTTCGATAAAATCCACTTTTCATTTTGTATAAAAATAGAATTTATAACTTTAAAACTAGAAAATTAATTTCTCATAAAAGTATATAGAATCAAATTACAAGAGTTTAACAAATTAAAGAGCATAATCCTCGAAAGTAACATTAAATACCCAATTACATTGCCAAAGAAGATAGAACACGCAACTTTACTTCCTTCTTACTTTCTTCTCGATTTACAACTATATCTTTTATTGTATGTATTACAATAACGAAAAGTCTGTTTTCTTAGAAATTCTAATCTTTCCACCGGTTCCTTTTCAACGATTCTCTCAAGACAAGAGACGAACACACTGATTCTATTGTCACAATGCTCTAAACTTTGCAGAAGTTCTTGCGCAACTTCCCAGCGAGCAAAAGATATCTATAATTCAGGAAGGAAGCATTTCTGAATCTCCACCCGCGAAAGCCGAGATTTCCTTCCCGTGTAACGAATCTTCACGGCTAACACCATTTTAGAAGCAACCTGTACAATCGAAAAGAATGCAATACAATCCTCGTCGTGCTGTGCGCTTAATATGAACGTTTACGGTGGTTTTGCGGTTAAACGTATCAGTTTGCCGAAACCATTAATAACATGATTCGCCAACGCCTGGAAATCAATAATACCGCAACCTCGTCGTACGCTCAACGCGAAGCAAAAGATTCGAGGATCATTCCTCTGAATCTTTGTCGAAAGATTTCCTCTGTCTCGATTCCAAACTCCTCTTGAACAAAAGTAACATTCTTTTTTTTCTGTTCTGCTATTCGACGATGTAAGTTATCGTTGGAAAACCCAGACGAAGTAGAAGGAGAAAACGTAGGTACTCGAAATTTGAAGAATATTTGAAGCGAACGTCGCGAAAGTTTCGATCGATCGACTTCGAGAGTGAACGTTCCGAAGCGAAATGCACAACAGTTGAATGTTCGTTACTGGACGCGTGGGCTCGAGACCTCCGTTGATTTGTTTCAGAAATATCGACACTGCGTATTTGCTAACGAACCTCCCCCGGCCGAACAATGAGCTGATTTCGTCAGCTATTGTGAGCTTAACTTCGGTAAAACACACTTCATTGTTTCGAGCATCGTTGAAATATCGACGCCGCGGACGGAAGCACGCGACACACGGGCTGTCCTAACAATTGATTTCATTACCAACGAATCGGCACGCGATCGTCATCCCTCGTTCCAACTGTTTACTCGTTATACATTCAAAACATTTATTTTAATAGACGAAGTTTGGTCAGACGAGGTACGCGCAAAGACGAAATCACACAACGCACAAAAAGCTCGAGACAGGGAAATCGTTATAGACGAAGGTATCGATTCGTTGGATTCACGTTGTCGTTCTTCCTGAAGTTCTGACATTTCGGTAACCTTTAAATTTTAAAGATCGAGCCCCTGTTTAAATTACACCGCAATAGTACTTGACGTAAAAGAGAGTTCAAATAAAAGCGACAAGTTTGTACAAAGGTTTTTTAGAAGAATGGATGCCAGTGACAATTGTCAACATAGAGTTGAACTGCATTTGGTAAAATTATAAAGAGAACGCATAAAGTTTGCTTGGACCCCTGTTTACAAAGTTACTATTTCCTGTTTCTATTATGTTCATTCATATCTTTTCTGCAGCCTTCTATTCACATTTATTGAAACTTTAGTAGCGAAAAAGGGAAGAAAAATATATTATAAAATATAAAACCGCGCGGCAGAGCATTATTCTCGCGGAAGCACAACCGGGACTCATGTAATGCCATGATTACGGTTAGAAAGTTAAACTTTTAATTGTTCCAACTTTCCGTTAACCCACAAAACCTGCTTCTTGACGTTTTGAAAAAAGGTAGCAAACAAATTGTCTCATTGAAACGCCGTAATTGCCTAAAGAAATCCGGAACTGTCGGTTATACGTTTCAACGTGCTGTAAAAACTCACTCGAATTCGTTGCTGTGAAAAACAGCTCGTCGCAGAGACAGGACTTTCTTAAAAAATAACACACGAATATCCATCGTGGATCAGGATCATTGTTTAAAATCAGACGGTACAAAACGACGGACCTGAAATTGGCTCTTCAACTTATCCACCAATGAAGTATTCATCCCATCCGGATAAATTGTAATCATGTAACGAGCGACACGCGACTAGCCATTAGGATTGACACACGGACAAGTACGTTCCCGGCATGAAATTGACTTGGCACCGTGGAAAATGGAATCGACGTTCACGCGCCAGGGTTAATATAATGCAAATGAAAAGCATACTCTTATTTATCGACTTTTGTCAGTCGAACGGTATTGCGTCCCGAGTTCGCGAAGGCAATGGCTCACGATAAGACTCCGCTAACAATGATCAACGGACGTGGCGCGGAAGTAAAATATCGTGCATACCGATCGTCTTCCCGTTTCGACCATTTGTAACCTTTACCGTAGATCAATTCGCCCGGGTGAATATCATTCCCGGGAGGTATAAAAGATAGTGAACGCGGGAGATCGGAAATAAATAGCCTTTAAAGGCGGCTATACTCTCAGACGTAGGGTATCAGCCAGCGTCAAAGCTCAAATGTCAAGCGGTCGAGCTTGTAGCCACCCCTCACCGTTGTTTTCTTCAGCTTGGGGGGACATGTTTTGTAAATCTGCTTTATTCTTTTGCGACTGACTTTCTCTGAGAGTCGTGTGATCTTTAGACGTCACAGTATATATATTGTTTTCGATATCATCTCTATATTATTTTTAAAACTCTGTATACGATCAGGTAAATAACGTTGTTTCAAGGAAACATGATTCGTACAAATTGATTTTCGTTGAAAGTATTGGATTATCCGGAAAGCTTGTCGATTCACAATTCGATTTTTAAGTAAATAAAAAAGCTATACAACCGAGATTGATCGAATACTCGATGGGTGGATAATACTTTTGATTCAATATAATGATATAGATATTATGTATTAATTAAATTCTAGATGTCGATTCTCATATTGACTTATTAAATATACACGAACGAAGACCGGAAAGTTGGGAATTTTATGCTTGTTAAATCATTTATTTGTTTGTGGCAATCGTACAGAAAATTCAATAAATCTGACATAAGGAACGACAGACTTGGGCTATATCTAGGAATAAAATGTTCCAAAAAGTAAACGTTTTATTTGGAACGATGGACATATATATTTTTCTCGATAAAAGACGATTCCATTCTCTTTGTAATCACTTGAAATAATTTCATATTTTCCTACATACCATAGAGATAACAATTCAAAGTACCCAGGGACATAACGTATGTGGGATAATGCAAAGTGGCGACGCCAGGAAACAGAAGCATCGACGCGATACGCGTGCCGCGATTTCGATTAAACGCGTTATGAAGTAGAAAGAATTCGGTGGGAGGCATGAAAGAAGCGGGATCGTTTTGATGAAAAGGAAAAATAAGCAAGAACGAGCGGGGACGAATCCGCGAGAAGCGGTAAAGAGCTGTCAGCGTCAGGATTCGCGTAGGAAATACCCCGAGCATTGAACGAGAATGACAAATTCGTCAATACCGTTCTTGCGTCGACAATCGGGTTCTCCAAATTCTTTATTTTTAAGTATTCCGCTTTTCATTCGAAGCGAGACGCTCTTGAAAGCTTGTCACCGAGAGGATCTTGAAATTTAAGCGGAATCGTCGTCGATCCCATCGTACATAGTGCACCGTCATTTTCCTATATAGAATAGAACGTTCCGACGTTACGTCTATAGACTGCCACGATTATTTCGATATTGTCAAACCGCATGAATAGAAACGAATGAAGATAAAAGAAGAATGTAACCTGCGTGCATTGACCCTGAATGGCACGAAAATACCGTTCGTAAATTGCAAAAAGTATCAACGAACCGGTAATGGATGCGCGCGAATGTTCTAACCGTGGAATTTGCTGGTTTTACAATCCCGAAATGGTCGTAGCGTGGGTTAAAATCGACGCTATATTAAAGACCCTTTAACAACGAAATAGTACTCGAACAAAATGACAGAGAAGTGGCTGCTCTGCAAAAATACAATGTGTCTAACTGGTGCAAACTCTGAGGGATATCTATATTATTTTGTGCACTTCGTAGGTATCCTCTTTCTCTAGCGCGTGTCTGCTCTATAGCAGAGCGTGAATACGTTTTAGAAATAATGGAGTTCCGTCCCGATAAAAATCGAGGATAGTTTCGACGACTATAGGCCAATCAACAGTTGTCTGGAGGTTACTTTCGAAAACATAATACGCGTTATTTGGCGCGAACATTCAAAAGTATAATATATTTGCGCCTTTTTTTTATTAAAAAAGAAGAACACGGGGGCAAAGATGCAATGATGAATTTTTAAATTTTGAAATCGAACAAATATAAATATATCATAGTCGGAAAGTTATATACTGTTGAGGACAAGATAAGATTTTATAAAATATTTTTGATTGTGATTTATTTATTTTCAGCTTTTAAATTCTCATGCGAAATAGATCATACGTTGCGGAATTACCATTCTTCATAGTTTACTTTTGGTGATAGCATTGGAAATAAATTAAACATTGAATACATTTGTGCATCAATAATCAGAAATTTATGGTATCTAAAGGGGTCGATCAGCTGACAAATTGGAATAACTGCTTTCCGCACATTGTACTATTGATTACATCGTGAAAGCTTCGCGGATTGAATACAATTTTCGTGGAATTCAAGCAATAAATTTTTCTTTCGCGAAAAAGAGAAACGTACTGCATATGTCTTAAATAAATTTTTAACGTGTAACGTTAAATATGCTTCAACCATTATCGATTTTTATACCGTAAAGATTATAAAGAATAGATAAAAGGGAAAGACTGGAGGATAAATAAGACTTTACCTAAATTAAGCATCTTTTAAAGTAGAATATAATGAGCTTATAGAACACTTATCAAACACCCTTCATATCGATTATGGGTTAAATATTGACAACTAATCTATAATTATAGATGAGCTTTGGAGAAGAGAAAGAACGTCAAAAAGAAAAGAAACATTTGCATCGTCTTATTTGGCAAAGTTAAAGGTATTGTGGCGACACTCGACGAGCTAAATACCACCACTCGACACTAACTATGGTGGGACGACGGCAGCGCAATGGGCTAGCGAACTGTCCTGTTTTTGCGTCCAGGCTTTCAGGACATAAATTAAAATATCGTACATAGGCACAGCGCAACAGCGGCTTAATTTTATTTTATTTAACAATAATAATCTTAAAAAAAAAAAAAAAGAGAAAAGAATGTAATAATGCATGGCTACGTTGTACCGCCGCGTATCGGTACTCTTGCCTGTACCACCCTACAATTAGAATTCAGCGTTTATTCTGGAAAAAAAAATGATGTAAAAAAATATGTAAATAACCTGGAACAAATAAACAGAGATAAAAAAAAACAAAAAAAAACGGCAGCGCAGTGGTTAACGTCTTAGGTTGCGAATGTTCGGAACCCGGGTTTGAATCCCAGCTACCGGAGTCCGATTTTACTTCCACGCACCAAAAAAACGGAGAAAAAATCAGCAGTCCCCGGCAGCGACATCTACAGCCCCTAGCGACAATTACTCCGGACGAGGCCCAGCAATCACAACTATCACGTCCAATATAACACACACGGCACACTTCAGTATTTAATAATCATATCCAGCATCATATAGAATCATATATGTCAAATAACGTTACGCTAAATAAACTACAATACAGCAATTACAAAGTAATAAAAACCACTGTCATCCTTCCACGCTTTCACAAAAGCAGACGATTAGAAACCCTCGTAAATTAGCGGGGACAATCTCCAGTAACCGCGAAACTGTGCGAATTCAACGGATCTATTATCGTCTGCCTCAACATAGTAATTATACCGTAAGGTATCGCGATCGAGTGTCGCGCAGTTCCTTTCATAAAATCGGAGAATTAGTGGGAACTCGGAGGTATCGATACGAAATTGCGCGATGCGCAACCTAGAACCGTTTGGTATCGGCGGACTAACGCTACAAACAATCGTTTCCCGTGTATTAACCCAGTTCGAAGCGATGCGATGGAAGGTGGCCCTTTCGCGGCAATGAGGCGACGGAGATAACTGGCACAGGCGCGACCTACGATAGAGAGAGGGACAGAGAATGAGGCAAACGAGAGAGTGATCCGCATAGCGCGATAATCTAAAAAGCGCGATAAATTGACACATAGGAATAAGCGGCCACGGGAAGGGGCTTATGACATCGGTCGGGCGCATCGGCGGTGCTCGATAAGGTTGGTTAAAAAAGGGGTTGAGGGGTCGCAGGAAACAGAAAAGAGGTAGAACGATCGTACCCGATGGAAAAATGAGCGAGGAAGACGATGCAAACGGGTTGTCGGAAGCGTCAGGTGGGGTTTCGGGTGAGAGAGGGCCAAGAGAGGGTGAGAGTGTCGAGCGGGACTCGCGGAGGTGGAGGGGAGTGCCTCGGGTATATGGAGTGTCGGGAGGAGGGCGCTGGCGGCGGGCGCGGGCTGCAGGGAGGGAGTCCGGCGGATACGAACTCGGATAGGGAACAGTGGCTCAGTTTGCTTTCGTTCGTCCTTGTGGGAGGTACGTACCAGTACGCCTTGTCCCGTGAATCGTGTAGTTTTAACGCACGTTGCGTTTCCTTCCTTCCGATATATCCAAGTCTATATCGCGGCTAGTATCCCATTTCCGGCGGTAAGAGAATCGTGAACGCGAGTTGCCGTGTGTCGACAACAAGGTGTGTGAATGTGGTCGTGATACAAACGGAGATCAGTTAGTGACGAAGAGGTGTATCCTGCCGCGAGTAAAGTGTCAAGTGCCAGCGGACCATGAATACAATGATACGAATCTGGATCCTCTGCAGCCTGTTTCTGCTGGGATACGTTCAAGGTTAGTGTGCATGGTTATTATTCGCTAAGTACGATCGGTAGACACGTGTATCGTACCGTTAATACCTCGAGTGGGTCCTTAAGCGGGGACCATTGTCGCGAGTCGTTCGATTCTCGGTAACCCTTTCATTAGACGAAGTATCGAAGAGTTTCGATGTCGAACTTTACCCGTCTATCCGAAAATAGTCATCAAGCTACACGTTTTTATTGTATCAATGGCGCAAGGACAGCGTCGAACTGTCGTCGAACTGTGTTGTTCAATAACAACAATATCAACGTCGTTATTTATATCCCATGTTTAATGTCACACCCCGCGCTATCTGGTAGAGCGATCGCAGGTGGCCAATGGGGTTGCACGATAAGAAATTGTTTCTGGTTGCGCCACTAGTTTTTGCGGGGTCCCGCGAGAGACGTTCGCTGTCCCGTGCTCGATGTTTTTTTGTAAGTGTCTATGTATACGCGATGTGTGGCCACGTGCGCTATCTCGTCGAGCGCTTGGCACCGTATCGCACAAACGGAACAGCGCTGTTTCCTTCCCCCTAACATACATACACACTCAGTCAACTTTTTCCGTTACGTTCGTTACGACAAGCGTTCGAAAAGGTAGGTTGTGTTACGATTCACGCCTGTGTAAACGCATCGGGCGTTCTAAAATAGCGTTTACTCCCATATTCACGAATTATATACTACGCGGTAAAATGCATTGAGATCGAGAGAAAATTCTGGCACTTCAAATTGCCTCGAGCGTATCCTTGGCACAGTTTATTTCGTGTTTCCTATTTGATCGCCATGTCATCGTTCCACAAAGTTTTACGACACGTCCCTTTTCGCAGCTATTTTTAAACGTTGCTGCAGTCTACCGGTCCGATTAGTTCTCTCTGTTCAGTATGTCGTGGTGGCGCTTTCGTTTCTCTGTTTCACGATGGAAACAGCGATGCTGTCACCGCTCTCGCGGCCTGATTCCACCAAGGCAATCTAATTTGATAGGTTTCGGAAATAGAACAAAAAACAAGTTTGAAGTATGGCGAATATTAATTTCGTTTTATAGCAGTTTCGATTCACGTGCGCTATTTTGAGAGTTCTGTCGATTCTTGTTTCGTGTATCGAGGATTTTCGAGTAAATAGAGTTTGCTAGTTACATTTGTCAATAGTGAGAATATATATATGTATATATATGCATACTTCGCTTGAACAGACAATAATGGTTATATTGTGGCTTTGATTATGAAAATCCAGATTAAATTCAAATATATTGGTATTCGTGATATAAAAGTTAATGTATTACAACGAAGGACATTTTGTAAAAGGAGATTATTTTTATCGGCTTTTTCTTTGACTTTTAATTCTCCTGTATCGTACATAGTTGAATTTTACTAAACACGCGCACATGGTGTAGAAGAATATTTTCTCTCCAGACTGTATTTTGTAATTCTAAGTAATTTTTATTTCGTTAGTATTAGTATTTTGACAACTGTGAAGAAAAAATTCACAGAATAATATGTTTCATTTTAGTAATGTTCGTATTATAAATCACTATGTTTAAAATTTAAATGATATGAAATTCGAGTAGGATGATTTCCTCTCAGCCATTGTTTTGTCTCAATACGTAATGAGAAATAGAAAAAGTACAAAATTATAAACAACGCAAATGATTCTGCAAAATTAATTTTCATATGTTTCCATTTTCGACCTTCGTATCGTGTAGGAATTTTTATTTTTTCCCTCACTGGCAAAGGAAGTTGGATGATATCGGAACACGGTAATAGAACCCAACTTCGAAATTGATTTTCTATTCGGAGGAAGAAGCGGCCGTAACGAGTTCATTAATCCTGCCGCGTTAAACTGCAACGCGATATAATTAAAGAGATATCGACACAGAAACCGCGCGTAGAAGCCTCAAGTTTTCTGTTATAATTATAGAGCTCGTTTCAACGTTTCCTCTTCACGGTCAAGAAATTCGGTCGAAGAAAATTTGTCGGAATTCGCGAATTTTCGCTTCTTTGTCGACGAAGGAACCTCTACGGGAAATGCGTCTTTTCATTATGCAAACTTTTTCCCGCGTTTCTTTAACAGAAGGGCGCCGGGAAAAACGTTCGTGAAATAATCATGAAACCGCTCGTTTCACTAACACAGGATGGTCGATGCAGATTCTTGTTAACTCTCACTTTAGTTATTCAAAGCTCTCTCTTCTTCTTTCTTCTTTTCTTCGTTTCTCCCCCGTGTACGTCTATAGGTAACCTTATCATTGAACGATGCGAGGTGAGCACCGGGGCAGAGCAGTCGTGCACATTTTTTCTTACGATCGTTTCCCTTTATGCGGGGTTTTCCATTCACTGTGCATCACGTGCTAATCGACACAGCTTGAGGGTTCATGCACAACGAAACACCGTTCTGGAACGATCCTCTTTAAACGGAACGCCGCGTATTTAAATTGCAGGGTAATTGTTACATACGCCAACACATGTATTTCCGTGTTCATTGTCGATTGTCGAGACTCCTCCCTGTGGAATCTGTAAAGATCGGTGGTGACGTAATATATATTAGCTCTGAGGATATCTTTGTTAATGTATAAACGTAATTATTACTTTAGACACCTTTCGTGCATTTGTTACTGTGCGTTAGTTGCATTAATTGCGTTAATTATATTTGACATATTTTGTATGATATTTATCATTATTCATTAGTGGGAAAGATTAATATAGCGCGATCATGAAGCTTGTACATATTACATCTGAGTATTAACCTGCGAAATATTTTGAAGTTAAAGAAATACAAATCGAAAAAAAAGGTTGCAAGTATATTTGTAAATTTATCGATAAAAGTAATACAGGAAACAGTTTTCACGTTCTCATGCTAATAGTTCAAACCGTATTTTTCGAAATAATACAGAGTCCAGTTAGCGACGCATTTTGTCATCGATGCAAATGAATAAATTGTTAAAGTACATGGTTAAATTGACAGTGTATTATTTCGAAAAATACAGTTTGAACTATTAATACGTAACGTGAAAATTGCTTCCTGTACCATCGATGTAAATGAATAAATAGTTAAAGAATGGTTAACGACAGACAGTATTTATCATACTATAGATAGTACGTAGCACTTATTGTTAGACATACTACATTAAACCAATCCTTTCAGCGCTCAATCTTAAAGCCACGTGCCATCTCTTAAATGGTTAGGTGGACCTCCGACAAATTACACTCGACAAAAGAAAATTGTACCTCGTACCTTGAATCTCGACAAAGAATCCGCCATAAAATGGAATTTAACACGATGACCCGAACTGATGGCCGAAGTCCCTTCTGTATATCCCGCGAGGCTTTCTCGTCTCGTTGAAATTTTTCGGCCCGTTATTTTTCGTTCTACGAACGGGAATTAACAATTTCGTTGGCCGTGTATCATTAAACCATGGACGACTCGTTTCGACCTCACGTTTGAGCTCTTCGTTTCGTTGAACTTCATTCCGTGTAATCGGTGCCAGTAACAAAGCGCGAAGCTCTGGAATCGAGTCTCGTCTCAAAACATTATGTTTCGTTCAGGTATTTCTCCTTTTTTTCAGTTGTATTTTTTCTCATTTTTCATTTTGGAAGGAAATCGTAGATTGATTTTTCACGTGGATCGTTGGCCCGAGAGTCAAACTTAGAATTCGATGGTCAAGGTAAATCGGTTCAAGATTTCTTAAGAGTTTTGTTCAAAAGAACACTGGTGGACATCGATTGTGGCCAATGGTCGTGGTGTTAATGCTTCACAACTGCGTGAAAAACCGCTGTGTTAGAACACGTTCGCATCTCATTATATCATATTTCCGTTCTCCTATTCCTCCTTTCTGTGTTGCGTAGGGTGCCGCGTAGGGTGCCGAGTGCGTGTTGCACAAAGGGTTACGGCGCGTTCCTTATATTGCACGTTAATGCAGCTTCTTGTTCGACATTGTTTCAGGTGAAATTATTTTTATTGCAGCAAACTTTCATACAGTTCTCCGTTTGTATTAGATTACTTTTAACCTACACTTCTATTTCGAAATATTAAACGCTCATAGAATATGTAACAATTAACTAAAATCATCTGCACAGAAAGGACACTTGTAAAAGTATATTTTAATCGCAAACTATAAAAAAAATGTTATTTTACTGCATATCATACATTAAGAAAAAGAAAGAATCTTCTAAGAAATGCGAAAATAGTTGATAAGTACATGTAGCGAGAAAAGCTCAAAATTTCAACGTGATTGTACATAAATCGCGAACTGGTGATTCGTGGTTAATTCATACAGCACAATTAAAGCACAAATCCGTATCAGTTAAGCAGTTTGTCAGAGAACGAGGCTGATGGTCTTTTGAAAAATAAATATAGATCCCAGGGGAAGCCCATTGGAAACGATGTAGAAGTCAATTACTTAACCGATGCAAACGGAACTCAAGTTTACTTAGCCCGTTTAGCTTTACGAGAATCCTCAATTGACGATATTTAACTTTTGCTTGACGAATATGTCTCGCATTGATTCGGTACGTGACCAAATACGTGGCAAATACGTAACAAATACGTGACAAAAGCAGTTAATAGCATCAAGTAGACCACCTTATTTCTATTTTTAAAGACGTTCAGACGAAAAAGGGTCTACGTTGCAGTACTCATTACCTAAAATAGCACTTGTTGCCAAAGATAAACAGCAGATACTAGCATCTGTATACAGTGCACCTATAGCTGTAGTATAATCGTTCGAATTTACGTGATCTCGTCATGGAATTATTAAATGCTTCTTCATTAGCATTTACCTGGATTGGTAATCAACAAAGTGCACGTTCTCGTATTAAGGTGCATTTGATTCGAGGAAATACGCCTTCGTACATCGATATCGTTGACTGTTTTGCGATACAATGGGCAAGCAGGTAATTCGGTTGCTTATTGCTGATTGCTACTTACTGTCCTAGCACGAGACTTACTTAAGGGGACAGCAATTTTCTGAGAGTGGTTTCGAACGATTTTCAAAGGAAACCGAATGGAAATTTTATTTCGAACTCGAGAAAGCCGCGGGGAGAGTTTTTCCACGTGGAAAAAGGCTGGGAGATAGGGGTAAAGGAAGATAGATAAGGAAAATGAGACACGGGAAATGCCTAGGAAGATAAGAAATGTTCATGGAACGTCCTGCTTGTTCCCTCGTGGTCGTTTTAATGATAAAATTGTCGAACGTAAAAGTTCACGAAATTATTGGCCGTTTAATCGAATGTATGTATCATAAAACTCCTGTGGGAATGAGATTATTCAGCGGGAAAGAGAGTGTACCGAATTGTTATGAAAAAACAGGCAACAGAGACAATTAAAATGGATTAATTATTACGGATTATTTTCGTGTTTTTCTATTCTTAACAAATTATTTTAGTTTGAAGAAAATATTAAAAAAAAAAATATCCTTCGATATGTACGATTTCTCGTTCCAATTTCATGCAAAAATATTTTCTTCAAATATTAAGTCCTCTTGTTGAAAAGAAAGCGATATTAATACGTAAATATTCGAATACTGAAAAAAGATTAAAAGAGAAATTTGTGAATGACGAACAAAAATTTCGCTACCTTAATTGGTTTAAATACTTCTTATTACGAATTAAATTTTTCGTTGATATGAAAGCTGTGCCGTTGTTATCTAAAGCACGCTTATGAAATATCGTTCGCAAAAAATGGAAAGTAATTTTCAGTTAACAAAGATTCATGTAGTCTGTTGCCAGCGTTCCTCGAATTTCTATTTGCAGCGTGGATAAGTGAAAGTTTTATGATTGCACCAGGTATTAGGGAAAATCCACCAGCGCGTTAAGCTGTTTTTTCGCGATGTTTTCCCGCGACCGCATTAGCACTGGCAATGGTGGAAATAGCAGAATAAAATATTTGAAATTTGCCAATGGTAATAACGTTGTTTCGGTAGAATATTTGAAGCAGTAGCAGTTTTATGGAAATTTTTATATTTACCTTTTTTAGAATGAAAATTGAATGATTAAATTATGAAATTTGTATCAAAGAAAAAGGAAAAATCTTTTATCGGCATATTTCATAATAAAACATTGAAATCTACAAAAATGCACTGTTGCAAATCTATGAAATTTCTATGAAAAATTATAAATCTATGATTTCGATTACTCTGTTAGTTTTAATATTAAAATCTATAGAAAAAAGAATTTTCCTCATTTCCAATAGATTCACTCGTTTCATGATAAAAAATATGAATGTTTTTTTTATTAATGGCGATTGATCCTCATATTTCTTTAGGAAAGTGTTTCCTTATAATATTAGCCGGAGGCCGGCTATGATATTTCTGTTGTTATAACAATGAGCAAAAATGCTCCAAAATCTCGACGAAATTAGATTAAGGTCGCGCCAGTTGGACAACCCTTGTCCGGTGAATACAACTAGGTAACAAAAAAGTGCAAGCACGCGGTGACCTTAGGACGTTTTAATTAACTTTTTAGATGCGATGCCGTCATTTTACAGCACGGTAATACGCGTTGTTTTTTTGCGGGAAATATGCTTCTATATTTTCTGCCAGTCGTTAGGCATCTGGAGCGTAACTAACACGCTCCAAGGACAAACGTTATTCGAAAAAAATCTGACGATTTGAAGCTGCTTTCTAACAGAACCTGCAATTAAAGCTGGATTTTTATTTCCTACTGGTTGAAACAGTCGTATTAACGATATTCAAATATTCTTCTTGAATTATTTCGAAAAGGGACGATAAAACGTAAAATGTAGAAAAGTGAAACGTGTAAAACATTTGAACCTCTTCTTTTTTCTCTGTTTTGGCACATTATAGGTGGCACGGGACAGAGCAAAAAGAGTTGGAATAATTGGAAGGACGGAAAATGCTGAACGCGAACGTTTCTAAAGAGGAAATTTAGATCGTAGGGAATTCTTGCAACGGGTCGTTGAAAATTTGCGTTGCTTTAAACAAGTGAAGCTGCTAGCAAAGTGAGGCAGCTTACTTTAATAGAATGTAATGTTCGAAGCAGTCGTGATTGCCTTTCTAAGAAACACAATTTGGCAACGGAACAGAGAAGGGTTTTACATCCTTTGGGCATGCTGCCGCCTCGTTTAATAGTCAGTGTAATTCGTTGTAATATACTTTCGTAAGAATCGGTTGTTATTCCCGATTCCAGTCTTTCCGTTCTTCCGTTTCGCGTATTTTGTTTAAAGAATGCCAAATTTTAGTAGACTTCGATTTTAGTTAGCGAAGATACTTCGTTTTAATCGTTCGGTGCTTCGATTCGCTCCATACGATGCACCGTATACTTTCCGCTTTTCCTCTTGCTTCAAACTTTTGTTGCACTGTCATAATGGAATATTCCTAAAAAGTTTCAAGTTCCTCGCAGTTGGGAATTTTCTTGTAATTAAAATAGATCGACATGAAACGGAATTTTCTAAAAAATTATATCTTCTGTTTAAACTATAGTTCATAGTAATTCACAAATATTGTTTAACACAATTCCAATATATTACGAACAAAGGATTACGTTAAACGTTGAAGTTGAATATTTAAAAATTAATTATTCATATAAACAGGTATAGACTCTGGCCATTAGAATTATAGAACCAACACACTCGACACGGTCGCGAAGAAATTGTCATTTATATCATTATCGTATGGTGCTACAGTAGTTAACCCTTGTAATGAAGATACATCGTCAGGGATAGTAGTTTACTAGTGGGAACTTTGCCCGACAAAGTTGTTAGGTTCAAGTCACTGTTGGTCGCTTTTGAAGTACGTGTCGCCATTGTTTTCCTAGGTGTGCGTAAACGCGTAATTAACACCGCTATTAATAGGAGCTAGATTAAGCGCTTCTCTGGAATGTAGATTAATCTATTGTTCAATAACGTACAAAATTTGTCGCGTTCGAAAAAAATATCGTCGAAGCAATTATTTGGTTGCTGAACGTGTATTAAACTTGGATGAATAGTGGTAAATCAGCAGGCATTGATCAAGTTCTTGGTACATTTTCGCTTGTGGTATAGAATAAGCATAATATGTTTCCTGATGTAAGAAGGAATATAACGAAGTTCCTTTGAGCAAACTTGGAACAAATTAACGACCATATTTTGCTATTAACGCGTTAATTGATATTTCTTCATAATTTTTGCCGCGAATTAATCGTATAATTAATTATAATTAATTCCTTCTTACATCACGGAAGATATTATGCAGTTTATATAATATCGAAATATGGAAACCGTGCCAACTGGTATGTGTGCGTAATGTACAGAGGAGGACTATATTCAACAGCCAGACATTTTGCATAAACGAATGTTGTTAAGTTTCTCCTCGAGAATTCTCAGAACAACGTTTATCGATCAGTTAAAGTCGAATCGAAGCTCTTTAAAATAGTGCGGAAATTTTTAACATACTCAACGCGTATAAACATTTGGCTTTAAATAGATTTTATCAACTATTTTGTTTTATTTTTCATATGAACTATACAACCAGAGTGTTCATTAATTAATGCAACAAGTGTAATTTATTTAAAACATAACCATCGTGTTGTATTCATAAAAATATAGTTCTCAATTGTTTACAATATAATAATGTATAAAATACGTGTTTTTACACTTTCATATCATACAAAATTGTACAGAAAAATATATTAGTATTTAGATTTTAGCTCCAATCATTTCTTCCACGCATATTAGAATATTTCACTCACCCTATGAGTATTACCATTTATCTTTTACTTCAATCGCCAAGTCATACAAATTGTACAGATTTTCTACTAAACAAAATTGTTTTACGATCACCTCACAATCTCAAATACGTTTGATTTAATTAACTTTAAATAAAACTCTTTATACGTACATCCTTTTCCTTATTCATTCGAGTGATAAACATTCACATATTATCGTTGAACTGTAAGTAGCAAGTGTTTCATTGGTTCCTGTTCGAAGGATAAATTTCATTTCCTCGTTTGCGGATTCTCGTGACTTCCGTTGAGTTTTCGTTGCCTTAGGGCCTCTGCATTATGCACGCGTCGTTATTCGCGAAAAAAAATAGAGCACTCGGTGGTAGTATGAGCCTGTAGGCGGATGGGTAGATTGCATTGAGTTTGTAGGTTGCACTTGCAGCTATCTTAGACGCGGAAGCTCGCAGTCTTGCGTTAACCCTGTCATCCGGCTGCGGAGTGCATTCAACGGGCGCAAGCCGTACGCGATTCTCTGTTTCCTGAATCCTTCGTGTAAATCTGGCTTGTAACGTGGCGCTCGGGCCACTTTGTTCCCCCGGAAGTTTATTAGTTTTGTTATTTCCATCTGAAAGGGCGCGGTTCGCTAACGAAGCCGCGCACTTTGCTCTCGCCATAGCTAGCTCTCACTCCTCTGATGCGATTATCATTATCATGGAAATTGCAAAGAATTACTATGGAGGATGTTATTCGGAATTAGGATTATTGCGAGAATTATGCCGGTATAATGGTTTGCGCGTGAAACGTTGGAACGATCATTTGGAGAGGATGCGTTTATTTAACGAATCGTTTTACCATTTGTAAATTCTAATAAATTCTAATAAATGGCAGAATGATGTTACAAGCGCGAGCACTTTAACTAGAAGGTTATTTCGACAGATTCTGACGAAGCGGTGTCATGATGTAAATGTTCTTTCATAGAATTGAAAATATAAAAATATCAGGCGTTGATACGATATGAATTCTCATTATTTGTTTTTTTTTATATTTAAGAGATTTGGAAAATTTCTGAGAAATAGAAAAAAGTATTGATTTGTATCGGTTATTACATGTAAAAATTGTTAATAATATCAGTGTTGATAAAGATATTTTAAGATAAAAGATATGATAAAAGATTTGATAAAGATATTTTTGATAAAGATATTTTTATTTGCATAATCAAAAAATTCTTATTGCTAAAATTTGTTTGGAAAAGAACATTCTTGTATATTTCTAAGGTATAATCGTTAATTTTTTCTTTTTTTTTTTTTTTTACAACTGTTGCTCGAATCGAAGGTCAATTTAATTACCGCCACCCGTAATGAGATTAATTACTGCCACCACGAAATTCGCTCCCTATTTTACTGCGTTTACTCGTCGCTCGGCCTTGCTGTTTTATTACGTTTAATTAACATCGAGGTATAAAAGAGTTACGTTGCTTCCTGAGACTAGGTCAAAAATGGCCCTCCTTAGTTTGCTTCCTTCCCATTCACATCGGAGTAAACGATGCGCCTAATTAACCTCGTTTTCGTTGTTTTTACCGTTCAAGCTGCGAACCGCGGATTTAAAACCGGCTGGCAAACACAAATCCGGACAACAGTTATTCAAACTGAAACTGTCGGCCACTTCAGAATAGAAATTGTATTTTAAACGAAGCGCCGCCATTCAACGGCAGCTCGGGACATTATTAAATGTTCAATTTGTTGCACGAATAAAATACTGCCAGTCGGTGAAATCTAAAACTTTTAATATTCAACAACGCAGGAAGGTATTTGCAATTTGTTCAAAACATTTTTTTTTTTTCAATTCAAGCACACTTGTACGGAAATATTTCTCTTCTGATTGACGTATTGGTGTTGTAAAACTAAAAATTGCGATGGCAAAAATTTATTTTTGGGCAAATGCACAACAAAAATGCCGAGAAGAAGGAAGAATGCCGAAAAAGTTTAGCTTTTAAATTTTCCTCTCTTATTTTATGATTTCTATTATTAGTAAATTCGTAAAAATTACTAGAACTTTCATATCATTTAAATACATACATTGTACAAACTCGATGAAATTCCGTTCGGTCGTTCTTTTAATCGCAGTTGCAATCAACTTTATTTGTTATAATTAAACGGAGGATGTTTGTTCGATTAAACGAATTCCCGAGGAAAATTCTTTCAATAAGGGGAATAAAGCCAGAAAAGTGAAACCAGAATAAGAAAACGGAAATCTAAGAATTGAGCCGTCGCAGAAATGATGTCAACTTTGAATGTAGAAATTAAAAAGCAACATTTTCTAGCATCTCAATGGAACGACGAAAATCAATTTGGAAATAAAATTTCCTACGCTCCGCGATATTTTTGTATTTCTGTGCTTGCAGACTATATGTATTCGAACAAAACGAGTCTCAGTTGGCTCGATTGCTCTAACAATTATTACCCTTAATGGACTGTACGCGATGACGGCCACACTAATCGACAAATGCTGTTCACTTCGTCGACTGTTGTAATAATTGCGGCAAGGTGTAATTAGATTACACGGTGCAGCGTTGCAAACGATCGCTCGAGCGACAACGTTCCTCTTTACATTGTAATTTCACTAGTAACGGAGTGTATACGTTGACCCGCGCCGCAACTGACGTTTCGAACGCGTTGCTCCTCTTATTAGAGATGATCGGCTTTAATAGATGCGCAGGAATTTTAATTATATCGTGGCCGTTATGTCGCAGCATTGAAACTGTTCTGTGTCATTGAATGATGGTACGGTTACCCTCGATTATATTGAAATTTTTCGATGGAAAATTCTTTTTTCTTCCATGTAATAAGGTCCACGTTGAGGTACGAGGACATAGAAACGTCGATAATACGGTTGATAATGTTACTAATGTTTCGAATCAACTTTGTAATATTTTTACAATATTTTTTACTTCGACGAAATCTTCATATCAATCTTCTCATTTCGTGTTACTGATCTGACTGATGAATGAGAAAATTTGAATTCGAACCTGCTTTACGAATATTCTTCTAGTATTTGATTTGGAAGAAATTTTGATATTAATTTCTTTATTTTTCTTAGTTCTCATTCCTGTAGTCGCGCTACAAATTCTCTTCCACACAGGATGATTTTACTGTACGTATAAAAGACTTGAAAAGCGGTAGCTCGTTATCGTTTTAGAGAAGGTAATTAAACCTCTCAGTTATACTTCGTTTGCTAGAAAACATTGGATATTCCAGCAAGATTCTGCCGACAAGGCCAAAGCGATGCAATGTTGACTGGAAGCGAATTTACCTGAATTCATCACTGCAGAAGATTGGCCATCAGGAAGTCCGGATCTTAATCCCCTCGATTATTGCCTGCGGAATATTTTAGAAGGCAGGGCATGCTATAAACCTTGTTGCAACGTCGAGGCCTGTTGTGTTGATGGCATTTAATGCCTTTAAATGTTAAAAGCGTAACAATCGGTGAATGCTTAGAAGCTTTTTAAGTTTTTAAATAAAGTACAAGAAAAATATTGTTGTTTTGAACAATTCAATGAATTTTTCAAGAAATAAAGAACTAATATTTCTTCTAATTTATTAAATCATATATTGTTATATAAATTAACAAATTTTTTTGCACCAGTGTAATATGATAAAATTTTGTCGAGGAATCGGAGAAGATAATTATTTTCCAATGAAAATAATTTATAAAATTTCGATAATTATTTAGGATCTAGTTGCAAATCTACGTTATTTAAGTTGGCGCTGGAAGCGTAATATTTCATATTCAAGAGAAAACGGAACCATGTTGTAGTAAACTAGGAGCTGGTCCGAATAACCTCAGGGAGTAACATTTCACAACTGTCTACTCCAAACTACTCCTAATACCTATCTTTAAAACGCAAAAAGCATACGCGAACAATTCATCGCCGCGTATACATCTGACTCTCCCGTTGGAACCGTCAACTCGGAACGTTCCCTAAAAAAGTTCACCGAATCTCACGGTAACAATCTGTCACCCTGTGCTGCTCACTCTGGCGCCCCTTCTACTTCAGTCAGATACACGTTACCACGCAGAATGAAGCCATGAAGCTATCAGCCAGATAATTAATCACGGAACACGGGGGACCGTACGTAGAAACTCAACTGAAATTAATAGAGCGTTGCAGGAAAATAGTGTCGGTCGGTCCCCGCCTCGATCGATTTACTTACATCGTTATTCAAAGTGTCGGGAAAGTACGGTCAAAAGCACGGTCGAAAGAGGTGAAGGGGAGAAAATGAAGAAAAGAGCAAAAGGAGAAAAAAGAAAAGGAGAACGAAGAAGGGAGAGTAGAACATGACGAGGTTAACGTTTCGAAGTCAGCAGCATGCGCATACTTAATCACCTGTCGTTAACGAAAATTCCGTCGAAACCGTAGCTGTCCGTGTGTTGGATGTTGATTAAGAGCCTGCGCTGTTTAAGGCTCGAAAGAGCATTTTAACCGCGGCAAACGATAAATGGTGACGCGCGCATTGATGAACGGATGCGACGCTTACATACGTTTAATGCCTGTATCTACGTGTATTCGCCACGATGCGTCAAACGTATCGCGTAAACGTATCGCGCGTTATCAAATGAGAGAGTGGCCGCGCGCTAAAGAGCCGTAACTAAATTCGCGCGGACATTCATCCGTGATAACTCCAATTCTTGGGTCAGGTGACCGCTGTGAACGGTTCGTGAGCCGCGAGTCCCCTTCGACCTCTCGTGCCCCTGTTTGCGGTAATTTTCCATCCAATTTAAAAGACCAGATAATCAACCACCGCGCCGGTTCACAGCCCCGAAAATTAACGTAATTTCGTCTCGGGAAAAGTCGATTTGACCAACAAAGGAAATACTTACGATCGACTATATTGGGTAATGTCTGATTAATCAGGTGCAAATGACCGCCAACGTAAAAGCTACCGCGTTCTTTTCTTCGGAATCTTGAGGCAGACGCGGCCTGACGAGTCGCGTGTTTTAATATCGATTGTAGAGCGGGATGACGGTAGGAATTGCGCGGAATTGTTATCAACGCTTGCTAGTACACGTGATATTAATTTGCACGATAGACGATGCTCCGTTATACTGGTTTCTTTTAACGTTTATAAATGATCTTTCAGCGCGTTTCATTTTGTTAATGTCGATCTGCTTTTTATGCATCTTTTTAAGCATTTCTCTGCTTCCTTTTTTTCTGCTTTGTTTCCCTTCTGCGTAGGTTGATATTGAGAAGGAAGTTTTAACGTAAGGGAAGATTTTATGTCCGTGTTACAGTCTTATTTATTATCTACTTTATTAAAATTTCGAGAAGAAGGTTGATCTATATGAGAAAGTAAATGTATCGCAACAAGTGAAGCATTGTCTTGGAGAAAATTGATTTCGAAGTTCGTTAGTTAAGTTTACCTCAATTAATTCCCAAGTTCACTGAATTTTCCTGTAGGCTAAAATTTCTCTAGTATAATCAGTTCGCAACTTATTTCGCATCAGAAAATGTAGTTGGGTTTTAGCGTTATTTCAAACAAATGACTGAGAATAGCTGCATAATCAATGAGAGTTTGCAAATTAACAATGAACCAATTAAAAAATAATTTTCACCGAAACGAGGGACACTACATAAAAGATCCATTTTCCTCCAGTTTATTCGAATTTAGATAGAAAGTCGCGGCTTCGTTCAGATTAAAAAATATTCAGTTGAAGTTAATACAAATAAAACGGCCGTGAAAATCGAGAGTCAGAGGTGTCTTGGTCGCGTCGTTTCTCGTCGTTATTCTTCTCCTCTGTGAATTTTGCTTCCAGGGAGGAAATTCGTGAAATTTCATGATACTCGACAGAAAAGCGGGGAAAACACGATTACACCGGCTGCGATTTTACGCCGCGACGCTTTTGTAAAAATAAGCGTAACGGGCGGGTGTGCAAGCGCGGCGTCGACGATACGCGATTAAATTAGAATGGACGATGCTCGGTTTTCTTGTCACGCTTGGAAATTAGTGTAAGCTGATTTTCGGTCAAGGAAATTTGAAGCACGCTTGCACGAACAAAGCGTGCGTGCATCAGCTTTAACTTGCTCTCTCATTCACAGCCTACCCTACCGAATATTTTCAAGATATTAATATAACATTCTAAAAATATTTTTACTTAATAAAAGCGTTTAATCAAGTGTTACGAGGCGCCTCGAATTCTTTAAACCATTCAACGTACATTATATAGTTATATCTTTAAAATGACGTGATCTTCCAAAGCGAATTCTAAAGCAAGCGATTTCACAATACGAAGACATTGTTGCAAATGATCCAAAGAATGTAGCAGGAAGAAAACAGATGTAACTGAATACCACTAGTCTTGAAAATTCTTATTTTAAGGAATTATGTGCATAGTAGATTCCCAACTATGATAGTAATTGCATGTCTAACTTAAAATGCAAAGTAAATTGATTATTTCCAAACTTGTAAATTATTTAGAATAAATAAGATTAAAAGAGAAACATCGACGAAGAAAAGAATTTTAGTGTTTCCTAAGACTTGATAATGCAATTGTCGATCATTGTGCTGCAAATTTCCCAACAAATTTTTACCTATCGCACTGACTAAAAATCCTGGCACAAAAGTATGCATTGTGCAAACCTTGAATAATTTCTCTCTTTTCCACTTTTCGTCAGAAACAAACGTGCAGTTGTAGGATAAAATTAATTTTTATGCGTCCACGTGTTGCGTTCACTGCATCGTTATTGCGAAAGCAGTTGTGGACAATTCGACGGTTTCTATCCATACTTTTGATTGTTCGTATTTGTTCGTTGTTTATCATCCCATGTACATGACATGGCCTATGCTTTAGTTGAAATTATTGGAGTGTAGGTTAAACTCGGGGTCCGGTGAAGTAGTAAAATTAGCTCTATTTCTGGTACTTTACATCGGCGCAATCAGCCTGAGCACCTGCTTCCTTAAATATTTATGAGGTTGATAAAAATCAGGCGGTGAATGGTAATGACTTTCATTAGCCGTGTCTACCTGTATCTGGTCTGTATTGTTGTTCAGATGTAAAGAGTGCCATTTTGGTCAGGAGAAAAGTGTAAGCAATAATACTTGCGTTTAAACGTAACACGACGTCAAATTATAATTGTATTACTTTCTTTTCATTACTCACTCGTTTATTTTAATTTACAACTTTCATCCTTTTCTGGTGTTAGGTTTTTATCATTCGAAATATTTAAAGTTAGTTTGAATTTTATCGATAAATATTTCTAATTTAATTGATAAAAACGATGCAATCATTGTTTCTTTAAATTCAAAGTTCGTAATATCTAAAATTATTCCTATTTATTCGATTTATCGAGTCGCTTTAATCGCTGTTTTTAAATTGAAAATTTCATATTTTTTATTAATATACCAAGAAACTATTGCTGGATATAAGAATATAAGAAAAGAAAAACGATTTTAATAAACTGAAATACTTTCTGATTTCTATATCATCTGATTCGAACGTACATGTACGAATAATTCCTATTTAGTCGTTGGTCTTCATCTATGATCATATGAAATTTGTTGTATGCCGATTTGGCGGATGTTCGTTAAAGCTACTAGTCAGAGAAGCTTTATTTGCTTCATTCATCACTGGTCCACTGCGGCCAGGTTTTTTTCGTCGCTCGAACCTTTCCGTCTGAAGCAAGCTTTTGACAGAAATTTATAGTCGTGCAACTCAACCATTTTTTTAAATATTTCACCTCTGTTTTGTGATTTTTATTAAAAAAAACGCAGGTCCATTGTATTACTCTCTACAAGCATTTATCTATGAATATCCTTTATTTAGGAGTCTTTGTTGGGATATTTAAATAATCTTTGTAATAATTTCAGAGATTTTTATTAGTTTCACATTCAAATATATTCCCGTAGAGAACAACGAAGCAACGTGTTTTTAACAGCAATGCATCAACAGTTTATACGATCGTAGCTCCGTAATTCTACAATTCTTTTTTATGTTCGTTTTAAAACAGTCAGCAATCAAGCAAGAAATGAATTGCGAATTTCGTAATAGCTGGCAGCTATAGCACTACCCTAGAAACGGGTGATAAATTTATCAACCTGTGAATTGCCAAGTTCACAGACGTGTGAATTTATCAGGTCTGTTCGTAACAATACTTCATACCGGTTAAATCATTCGTATTTCTACGAAATTACTACGATAAAGCTCGTTCAAACGAATTTTTATTTTCCATTGTGTTCGACAGTTCTCTATTTTCTCCTTTTATTTTTCCTACAAATTCAAGGATTGGACATTCTTCTTTCTCTTGTGAATGCAAAATTCGATGGTAGACGGCGCGCGGAATGAATAGAGAGGATGCTCCTCCGAAGAAAGTCGCGCTACGTTAAAAAAATTCCGAACAGAAGCGACGGGAAACCTCGACTTGTAATTACTGCAAAATGGAAACTTCGGCCGAATGAGCCGAGAGTTAACAAATTATTGTACCCACCCGGGCCAGGAGATGAGTTCGCGTTATCAAACGTGCCTGAAATACACGACCAAGGGAACAAATTGACTTCGTTAAAATCCAGCCGCCACGAACCTTTGTACTTGAGCCTCGAGTGAAGCTGAAAGCATCGAACAAACACGGATCTTCGTTGTCACGATGACTTCTACGCTGATGCTATATAGAAACGAGTTGATCCAATGACCGTAACCTCTAAGTTACGATCCCGTTGGTAAATGTCGCGTTAAATTAGAAGTTCGTAGATTTGCTTGGTCCAGGTAATGCTTTGGCTGAAAGACTTGCGCGAAGATAGCTACGTTAGTCTTATGCGGAGCTCTGCAGTGACTTTTGTATTTTTTCTTAATCATAGTTCACTTATGTTGCCTTTATATCTTATTGTCGTGATTTCTATCTATTCTATAGACATTACGTTTCTACAATTCCTTAGACAGACTCTTTACGTTACAACTCTACGGACGTATAATTACAGGGACCATAGAATAGTAGAATATTTTAGGTCTTTTACTACTGAGAAATATAACGAATAATCGACTGTTGAAATACTTCGGCAATTTCTGTGAATTGTACATATTTGCAATAAACGTCTTGTAATTTTTACACGCTTCTGTAGATTGGTTTAAATTTTACGTATAATGCACTTGATAACATAATGAATAATCGATAATGAATAATCGACTGTTGAAATACTTCGGCAATCTCTGTGAATTGTACATATCGACAATAAACGTCTTGTAATTTTTACACGCTTCTCCAGATTGGTTTTAAATTTTACGTATAATACACTTGACAACATAATGAATAATCGACTGTTGAAATACTCCGGCAATTTCTGTGAATTGTACATATTTACAATAAACGTCTTGTAATTTTTACACGCTTCTGCAGATTGATTTAAATTTTACGTATAATACACTTGATAACATAATGAATAATCGATAATGAATAATCGACTGTTGAAATACTTCGGCAATTTCTGTGAACTGGTATATTTACAATAAACGTCTTGTAATTTTTATACGCTTCTCCAAATTGGTTTGAAATTTTACGTATAATACACTTGATATATTCGTAGAATGTTCCTATAAGCGTTTAAATATTTTCGTGAATTACTGTACGGCTGGGAAAACAGAACACGTAACTAAAAGAATATCAAATCGAAACGAGCAGACTCTCGGTGTTGTTTTTTCTGTACTTCTATGTACGTATGACACAAGGGTTACAATAGAGACAGAGGAAAGAGATTATAAGAAGCTGGCAGCTTTGTGCAGCCAAAACTCGGGAATCTTTGGTTCGATCGTGAGCAATTGAGCGTTCACGAATGACTCTCGCTACTAAATTCAAGCTTGTTGTACTATTCGTACGGCAGTCCATAAAATCCCGGTTGGACGGTAGCCGGACGGTTCGATCGTTCTGATGCGTCGATACCACGTCGAAGGGAACCATCGCGTAATGGAGCTGAGTATGTTTCGTGAAATAGATCGTCGATTCGCTCTGGAAATAGTTTCGATGACAAGTTGCCGGTATTGTGCCGTTACGAATGGCTCGTAAACTATTCATGTGTCGATTACAGATGCCATTGGCCTCTTCTCTCAGAGCTCATGCCTGCAATTAGAGGATGAAGCGCGTCTAGTCATCGCGATAATCACAAAGCGAAATAAAACGTAGCAAGAAAATGAAACGATACGCGACTGAGGTTTAACATGTTGCGTGTGATCGCGAAACGTGTGCTCTTATGATCTTTCGGTTTGTTCTTTGATGTTTCATGAATTATACACTCAGGCAATTTACTGATATAAAGTTCTCCCCGCTTCATTTCACGTGGACATCTTGTCAGTTTTCCGCTATAATTCGTAGGAAATACAGGGTAAGTCACCTGAGAGTTTAAACTGAAATGTTTTCCATATTAATAATTATATCGGAAAATGTTTCAGCTTAAAATCTTAAGTGACTCATCCTGTATACCGTGTCGCTGTACGAATTTATTATGCGGTTTATCGTTTGAGTATATTCAAACAGATGTATTTAAGCAGAGAGCAAAGGTTGCAAAAATGGTATAGTGATCAGAGTTAACGAAAAAGAAGCAGAGATTTAACGAGTTAAATGCAATACGTTTTGTTCGTTTGTACCTAATATTACGTTGGCACGTCGAGTGTCGAGTCATAGTGATTAACGACGATTGGCACTAGAATGTTTAATAGGGGTATCAATTTGGCGATGTCGCAGCTAATCGGAACATTGAAATTGAACGAACAAGTAGTTACATTTTAAATATTTTTAACGCAGCAGTCACGATTTAAATTGTGAAATATTATAAAGACACGTTGAAACAATTATATATATATATATTATACACGAATATTAAATACAATATACCGTGTTCAAAATAAGCAACTGTTATTCAACATTGCGATCGATTTTGACGAAGAATTTAATTTTTCTCTGTTCTTTCATTCAGACACAAATGTATAACATGTTGTTTGAAGGAGGACAAAGCAGTTTCTCTAAAAATATCGACACATCGTTATCGGACAAATTACAAACGACCGGATTATGCGTTTGACGCGCATATTTTACAATTTTATCGACAAATTCTTCGCGGAGGAAGAGAACGGTTCAACATTTAGAGGAATATTGATAATTATAGGTGAAACACCACGGAAGGAAGTAGAGCAATTGAGGCCATTGACTGTAGGTCGGATTTCAGTTTTGCTCTTCTTTTTTTATTCGAGAACACATCTAAAGATCTCTTTGGCGAGAATGAAACGTTTTCTTTCCGAGCGTTTATTCTTCTTTACTTTTCCTTTCTTTCCCGGCTGTTGCTGTTCCATATCCGGCTTGAAACGAGAGAACGCCCGGAAGATTAATGAGTAAATATTGTAAAAAGACGTTTTCACGGATGTTGAACGAAAACGAAGAGAGAGTTATGCAAACGCGCTGTTGAATGTGGGTTAATAAAGATCCGTATTTGTTGAAGGCAGCCAGAAGAAGGATATTATGTTGCGAGAGATTACATTCCGTTTAATTCTCGTCGAGTGTTGCACGGATATACGAAGGAGTATGGTTTACGTTTGGGCGAGGCGAGTCGAGCCTGGTTTTACATTGTGTGTATCGTTAAACGAGAGAATTCCCTTCTTTCGTTTCCAGAATGCAGTGTTGCGCGAAGCTTCTGCAACGACGCCAAACGAGAAACAAACAGTCGCAATTGACCGTTTGCTCTTGCGCGAAAGCTGCGTTTAATCAGCGTCAAGATAATGTTCCGCCTAAAAACTGTAACGATCGACGAAGAAACAGTCTGCGCGAAATCAGTTTCAATTCCACCGTTCTTGCTCCTTTATTAACTTACAGATCTCGTTCGCTTATTTATATTTTCTTACAGTATTACGGTTGCATTATAATTCGTTCGTTGTTATGTTAGGTCGCTCACGTTAGGTTCTTAGAAAAGTGATTCGGTGATGAGCATACGATTGCTTCGTGATATACACAAAAGCGTTTATCCTTTTCTTCGCGATGATAATATAGGAAAGTAAATTATATTTTCCCAATTCTGAATATAACATTTGTCAAAAAAATTGCAGCTTTATATAGAATGAATTTCACGAATCATATTTCACGAGACAGACGATGGAACTTTTCCGAAAAATATCGTGAATTTCAAAAATCCTTTTCCAACTGTTCTACAATAAGCCGTGAAATATCGAAACAATCGAGCATCTTTTATAACTTTTTTGTTTATCGTTCGTTTTATACTCCAACATGTAAAATAAATATAGCGTCAAACAGGAAGAGTCGGAGCAATTATCGTGCAAATTGGGATCTCGTATCTGCACGGGGATAGAGACGGGGATATTAAATTTATAATAAACATACAAGGAGGAATGAAATAGCTTCGAATTCTGAACGAAAGTGGTTGGCTGTGCAGCAAGTGAAATGTGAACGGAAGCATAACATTCCAGTAAAACGCGAATCGATCTAGAATCAAATAGTACAACGATTACACATTCTGTAATCGGAAATAATTTGTTTCCGTCAGTGGAATTCTTCTACGTGGATATTGTGAGATTTATGAACGTTTGTCTGATCGACGATTTCGACGCGTAACGAATCGTACTTTGACGGAATACGCAATGCGTTTGGAGATGTGGTTGATCGTAATTTCGTCATTAATTTAATAGCGGTTCTCCCCAATTCATTGCATTGCCCTTAAACTGGTTGCATATTGTAAATTCTGCGCAATATACGTGATAATGTATCTTTCTGAATAATAATGTACCTTTCTGAGCAAGAATATTACCATAATTTGGAGATTTTTGTGCGTGTTCGACGAAGATATTGTCTTAAACATTCCCTCGTTTGTAGAGTGCTTTATTTATTCGAGGCTTGAAATCTTTATTTTTATTTGGATTCGCAATTGAAAATTTTAACTTGAATTTAATTTGACGTAAAATTTCAAGCTTCTAATTGAAAATCCTGGAAACGTCTAATACTTTAAAACCGAAGAATGTTTACAGGGAGAAACGATAAGCGTGGTGGCAAATGCATCTTTCAGGCGGCGAATATTATATTTCCTGCAATTTCCTTTGATAAAGTATGTACTTGTATATTAGATAGACGAAGATTTCCCGCTTTTCCATATAGATGTCCATTCTGTTTCGTATTCACAATACTACTACTACTATGTACTACTTTTTAACTGCTGTCGCCATGTATGAATAGCTACATACATTCACGTGTCAAATCGCAGCGACATCGCAACGCCCGTCTGTGGAATCGCGCACCGACACCGTCGCGATATCGCTGTCGACATCGCAGCGACATCGCGTCGCTGCAAACGAGTCTAGATAAAAGTCTTCCCCACTTATCCTTCCGTAAAATTTCGAAAAATGATTCGCATCAGAATACTCTTCGTATATTTCGAAACTAGTTAAACTTAACAACGATATCAACGACTTAAAAATCGATCGTTCCAAAGAGAAATTTATAGGAAAGTCTGGAAAGAGCGCGTTACAGCCAAAAGGAACTTGATTTAAATCGAATGAAAATAATTCCCGTCCTTTTAAGTTCACGGACAACTGGCAGTGCCATTGACGTTCGAGTTCTAACTGAGTTTCTTTCGTTACCACGCTAATCGGCTTAAACCACGTTCTATCCGGTATATAGCAGGCGGAGCGAGAGACTGTCGCGTCGTTGCCATTGTTAGTCGATCCTGCAAAAGTTACGTTTCAATTTTCTGAAAAATATGATTTCCGGAGTTGTACAACTGTGAGCGCTCGTCAATTTACCAGAGGAACGAGAGGCAATGGGAGGAGGTTGAAGGTAACTTACTCGGTAAATAAAAGTTAGGAAAAATGTTGCGCCCAGACGGAGGATTAAACTTGAAAGAGATAGAAGATAAGTCGTCTGACTGGCTGAGAGCACAGTAGTATATCTAAATGATACGTATCGACGATGTACCACGCGACGTTCTCGCCCTCTCTCTATCCTCGTTCCTATTTTTCGCTCTGCACTCGTCCACCTTTTCTCCCTCTTTATTTCCCTCCTCTTCTCATTTTTCCTTCCCACCTTTTCTATTTCGAAATTGAACGAGACTCTTGAACTTTTGAATCGCGTGTTTATTCAGACCGGTCTCGCTTTGTGCACCGCCGCGACGTCAGAAACTGCCAAGCTGAGCAATGCATCACGGATAAAATATCGCGAATACGTGAACGTTCTTTTGTGTGTATACGCGCAGGCAGCCGGAGAATTCGTTTTGACAGCGTGCACCAGGAATTCGTAATACATACTTCTTCGGAGAATTAGAAAACAGACGGTCAAATTTCGAACAAGCATTTGGATCACTCGTGTCAGACTGCGTTCTCACGGTGCGTATTAAAACTAAACCGTGTACGCCTTTTTACGCACTTTCGATCCACCTCTTTATACAGGACCTTTTCATCGATATCAGTCGCAATAAATTTTGTCGAATACGAAAAATTCCGCGAATATTGAAAATTCCTTTCTCTTAAGATGTTTCGTGCTTTCCGATTACGACGATTGTTACGATTTGTATTGTGACGAAAATTTATATATGTATTTCTTGTTGTACACTAGACTTCGGTAATGTACCTATTTGATGTAATAACGCCAGTATACTTTTTATAAACTAATAAAACAATATGTAAATGGCTTCATTTACGTCTTTGGATAAAATTATATTTGCACGTTATTTCAGTATTTGAACAGACATTGGCAATTAAACAGAGGTTTATAGCTAGCCAATAAAAGAAACAAATATCTCGGAACGTAAAGTGTAATTAAAAATGATCGTTTCTATTCGTTTTCGTTTCGGAAATCGCCGTTTCGCGCGGTTCGCTCGGCATAAATAATAGCTAATTTACTTCCTGATGTATGTGGTTTTAAGTGGGAAACGATTGAAATAGTGGCTTTCACGCCGGTCTCAAATAGTTGGCCGCTATGGTTCCGGTACTTAGTTACCGGGCTTTGGAATTAGAAGTATAATCTTTTAACGCTGTTAGCACGCAACACACCTGACTTATCCCCTGAACGGAGGTTGAACTAGAGAGTGCTCGCATAATTACAGTCTCCACGTGTATTTAATAAAGACAGGGGAATTTATATGCGAATGCATTTCAAGTATTCCGAGAAAAAATTGTTGGCCATAATAATAGGTTGGTGAAAATATGGACATGTGCTCGGTGTTCGGTATCACCTGTCGACACGAAAAATTTGTATGTCAAAGCTGCGACATATTGTGGGAAAGATTACGGCATAAATTCAAGTAATTTCCTATTAAAATCCGGTAATACTTTATGCTCCAAAGAATCGCACTGTGTTTTATCAAATCGGCTTGCAAGTAAATTTGAGTTTCTTCTTTCGTTAAATATAAAATGTATTCGTTATTGCGGTTAGCGGGATTGTATGATTTTTATTTTGTAAATTATTAATGCCGTTTTCTTTGAAATTCTGACGATAGAAATCGCTTTATAAAGTACGACCATAATCTTAGGAATATATTCCGTGAATAGGGTCAATTAAGGAGAAAAAATACAGAATGTCGGTTACAAATATCTGATCGTGAGCGAAATCAGTTTAGTTAACCGAGTTCTTACAGCGAGAAACCGAAAACCAGTTGCAACTGGGAAACAAGCTTGCACGGGGTAAATGTTTATAGAACTTGTTTTATTGCTTTCCTCTGTTGGATTAGTATGATGTAAAACTTCTCGCATATATTTCATAATCTGCGTTACTGAATATAAAGAATTATATATATATGCACGTACATTTTTTCGTTAACAGTTCACGAGACCATATATTTCATTCAGAAATCTTCCGCAACATTCTCTTCGCAGCTCTTCTTCATCTTCTGTTTCTTCTTTTCTTTTTTCCTTTTTTTTTGTTGTAAGATAAACGATCTCTAATTAAAATTAAGAATTAGATAGTTAACGAGAATTACTTGCCGTTATCAAATGTCACCTCGTTTATTCGTCGACTTGACAGTATATTTCCGCGTTAGCCGTGAACGTCGCCGCGAATTTAATAGTCGATGTAAGACATCGCATTTAATTAGGCTAATTTACGAGTGGCGCGTGCAACGACAAGAAGACGAACGTTAAGCAAACAGAGACCGCATAATTCTAGTCTACGCATTACTAACGAGCATAATTAGATTTATGCGGAAGTATATTAGAAAGACGACTTCGAATGGAGGGGTGCAAGATACACGATAATGGCGCCATATGCATAAACGCCCCATAGTAAACTCTGTAGTGCACGTGTGCGTGTACAGAAAGATGCGATATCATAGTCAGCTGCGCTGCATAAACTTGCTCGACATACATACAGTATACACTCTGGCGAGGGTAGTTTGAGGGTAGCGCGGTACCGGAGGATGCTCGTGAACAGCGACAACACGGTTGTACCTAGACATCACGAAACCTCGATTCTCCCGTGTAATTTTATCTCCTTTTTCTCCGACGTTACGTATGTCCCGTCTACTATCATGCTGTGCTCCTCTTGTTGCTTTCGATATGTATTTGTCGAACGGCGGATCGTTCTCGAGTCAATATCGAATTTCTATCGAACGACGGAACCGCAGAGATGACCATTGCTAGATTTTGAGCCACGCGATTAGATCCCCCGTTCCATTCGGCTGAAATGAGATTCGAACGGTGAATGCACCTTTTTCCAGGTTTTTTGCCCATCTACTTCTCTCTCGGGCGAAAATATGGTTTTAATCCGATACGTTACTTGGTCGAAGAAGTTGCAGGATTGATATACGAGGATTATCTAGGAGGATAAAGTAAACAGATTAGAGCGAGTAGAATAGAGGAAATCGTATGTGAAGATCAGAAGAGAAAACACATATGGTATATATTCTCAGTATATTCGGAAAAGGTTTCCGTGGATGTTAAAAAATATTCTCACCATCCCTCTGTAAGTACAAGCTTCTTAATTTACTGATTTTAACGTAATCTCATGGCAAAACAAGAATACTTTAGTGTATCTTCTTTAGAATTTCGAAATTTTCTATCAAATAAGATAATCGGATAAGCCGTGATTTTTTAAATTATATCGCTTCGTAATATTTCATTAATAGATGAAGGTACGTTGTAGAAAATTTTGAAAATTGCATTGAAATTTTCTACGTTTAAACGTGACCTTGTTCGATCGAGCATACTCCATGGGGTGTTACTTTTCATTTTGTTTCTCTCTTTCTACTTTTTCTTATTACCCGAGATTGCCGCTTTGACGCGATTCCTCGCTCCGCTTTCGTTTAATAATAATTAACCCCTTCGTTGGGGTAGAATTAAATACTATTCTCGAATCCGTACTTTGCCTCGCTTTAATTAAAAAATATCGAAGCTGGCAGCCGTGTACCGCATGAAATATTCCAAACCAAAGGCTTATCTATTCACGCTTTGCGAATCGTAATTAATGTAAGACACGAAACGCCAAAGATCGAGAAACGCGAACGGTGGCCGAATTAGATTAGCTTGTCGGTGCTTCAAAGATTCCTGTTTTATCTTTGCCGGCGTTATATAATATCACTGTTACATAATTAAATAACTTACTGATGAAAGGGTATCGTGAAAGAGATGTTTTGCGTTTAATTAAGATCTAACTATCAAAATAATTTATTTCTGCAAATGTGAAGGTTTCCCCATGGGAAACATTACGTAATTGGAAAGAACAAGTTCCACCATGTACTACCTTATTTTTCTCATATTATTCTCTGCCTAAAGTTCAACGTTTCTTTATTTTCGTTTCAATGAATATCGATCCTCTTTAATCACCGAGCGATATAACTAGACTTTAATTTTTGGAGTTGGGTAGCTTCCAGCTTGCAAAACCGACGTGTGCCAAATTTCCTATTCTTATTAGCATGATAATTCGTATAATTTGTAAAATTTCGTTAATAATATTTGTTGAATCGTAAAAGAGAGTCTACTAGTCCTAAATGGTTTCGCGGACGACCTACTTGTTTCACGTGCATTCTACTTTTCTTATTGGGAATCCTAGCGACTCAATAATCTCGCGAATGTCCGATAACTTATCGTTTGGTAAGATAGCTGGGGTATTTCAACCCTGTCTTAGATTAGCACGCGTCTGTTCTGGCGACCCGACTCTGTGTCGCTAACGTTTCATCCCCCAAGTGGGTTATTCGCCGTACAATTGTAGGTTAACCTAATGCCAACTAAGTTGTTATTACGTTGCCACGTCGTGATGCCATAAAATTGAGCGTTGGAGAAGGTAACGTAAAAGAAATTTCGCTTGGAAACTCATTTGGATATAAGACCGAAGAAAATACCAATTAGAAACAAGAAGAAGAAGAAGAAGAAGAAGAAGCAGGCTATTCGAATAAGTTTATTTTAGATAAAATGTACGTTAATCGAAAAACTCGTAATCATTTCGTTGTTTGCTAGTACTATTTTTTTGTTCGTTGATTGTTTACGATCTTGTCGCAAATCCAATATAGTGAATCTTTAATACGATGAAAATTTGAATTTACAGATAAAGAGAATTTTGTAGTACAAATTGCGTAGACAGAATCCAATGTGAATTTATAAGAGATAGATATACTGTACTTAATGACATCGAATTCAATCACGTTGCGTAATATTTCACGCTATTTACGTGTTCACAGCGAGAATTCGCGGCAATTTACGTGACTCGAGTTATGAAGCCATAACATTTGAAAAACGATGAGAAATAATGAAACCCTATTTTCAGTCGATCGATGGAAACGACCTAAAGACCAAAGTACAATTTTATTAATTTCGTATAACGGAGAGAAAAGAATATACATGGAACGATTAATAATAAAAATATGTTTCGTCGGATTGTTTAAGATTGAAATTTATGATGATCGGCGTAGATTGGTTTAATTGCAACGAACGGGAATTAAATTGGTTTAAAGTTAACGAGATGTTCCTCTTTAAATCTTGGCAGGGCTAGTTTCGCGTGTGTACCAGCGCGAATTTCTCTTGCAAAAGAAATAAAGTAAAATCAGTGAAAATCGATATGTGGGCCGTGTAAATAGTTGTGCAGGATTTTTCGTGCGATGCGTCCTACAAATATTTGCAAAGTGATCCCGTGCGTTTCAGTGCGAACAATCGATAAAAAATTGATCCGAAATTCGGTTTTTTGTGAAAGCAGTTTTCCGTAAAAATTAATTTCCGTATTGGGATTCGCATTCTTTGTGACTGTTCGTTGCGTTCATCTTCGTGAGTCGTATTACCGATACGAATGTGAAAGAAACGTAATAACTTTCTTTGAGCAAGAAGATGCCTTATAACTGATTCTTTCTTTAAATTGAAGAATGTGCGCGTTTTCATAACGCGATAGATTTATTTCGCAATTAGTGGTCGCGTCGTGCGTAATATATTTATTATTGTTAAACAAGACAGTACAATAATAAAACGGTTAGTCGCTATACAACAGTACATCAAGTATATAATTTTCTTTTCGATTAATTACATAGCGCATGATATTTATTCACAATTCTTAAAAAGAAGATGACGATAAAAACTTGCAAATCGTGCGTACAAAAAAGGTTTGATAACAGAATAATATCCACAGATAGGACTTGCCCATAAGTAGATTAAAATAGAAGCAACAAGTGTTGAAAAAAAATTCTGATGCTATCAATAAACCGACACAAAACAAGGAGAACGAATGAAGAATAAAAGCGAGAATGGAAAGGTAGGAAACTATTATTAATCGCTGTAGCTATCAAAAGTATCCCGTTATTAGAAGAAGCATGTCCCTCGGAGGTTGTAAAATAGCCGCGTGATTTCTGTTTTTTATTTTAATTTTCTCCTTTTCATCTTTTTCCTCTGACTCGATCGGAGAGATAGTGTCAAAGTCACACAGGGCTCGAACACAGAGGATTAACCCAACCAGCAGCCGGCTGGCCGCCAGACGATCGGCTATTTTCGATGTAACTTTTCCCCTTTAAAAGCGTCCAGCGGCGCTTGTCAGAACTTTCCGATATAGCTTTGGTCCCGATGCTTGGTCCCGCTGGTTTATTGTGCCCCCGGTGCTTGTCTCCTTCCGTTTGTTCATTCCCGGATAAATGCAACGCCGGCCACCGGCCACGAGCAAATAAGTCAAGTGTACCGGCGACGGTTTTATGTACCTCCTCCTCGAGGAATCGGAAATTGCGGCCGGCAAAAGTATGGTCGCTGTACACGGAGAGAACCGTTTTTGGTCGGAGCAACACCATCGGAACCAACTTTTAGAAATTCGTGACACAGCGAGGTAAGGTTGCCGTGTCGCTTAAACTTCGACAGTGTAAACTTCGATCTTCAATTTTGCACAGTACCATGAAATTTGTTGCGAATGTTAGCGGCGATACATCTTCTTGGCGATGCAATGGCAAACAGCTCGCCGTTATTTAATCTTACCGTAATCTATGACTGGATCGAGGCTCGATAAAGACCTCACCAAGGTGCTTGACGGTGAATGTTTGAAAAATCGATAGCCGGCATCTTGAAGTTGTCGAGCTGCGAGGTGTCGATGATATGACTTAGAGCATGTTGAGATAGTTTACTAATGGCAAGTGAACCGACTCGACGTTGCATTGCCAAAGAGCAGAGACTTTGTCTAAAGGATCTGGCTACGGAGTAGGGAAGGCAGTGACGTCTTTTTGATAAGCGGACTGCGAAGGATCGCACACGCCACTTGCATCAGAACCATCGTGTTATCGCGATCGTTGAAAAATTCTTAATACCTAACGAATTATTAACGAAAGAATGAGAAAATACGGTGTACTGTAAGTCCAGCAAGCAGATATATCGAGAACGAGAAAATCATTCGACTAATCTTATGGCAGACTTATTTGAACAACAAGGAGGTATTATGTAGAAATTAACAAAATAAATGTTGAGAATTGTGGATCTTAATTGCCAAAATAAAAGTAAAGGAACACTAAGATTACACTTAGAATTTATATTAAAATAGATTTAGATTTATTTAATAAACGATTTCCAGTATCTTCATCGATATACATTTGCACAGTTACATTCGTGTTTTTCGAGACGCCGCGCACACGCTTACTTCCACACACTCATATTCACGTATATGTGCCACTACTGTGCGGCTAATCTAGTCTAGCACACCAAATTATACATATTTCAATAATAAAAAATAAAATAAAATAAAATAAATAAAAAAAGAAAAGACAGATAACTTCCAGAAATAAGGTAGTGTACGTGTAAATGTGATACTGAATTATCGTAATTGCAATTGATAATATTTACGTTAATCGAACAAGTTTCTTTCATTTCGACAAAGAGAAGCGATACCCTCGCAAGAAGCTATGGCTGTCTCAAGTTATCACATATTTCACTGTTCATCATGCTACTAATGACGAGTTAAATAGTCCGTTTTCAAATGTAGATGGCTAAGAAATTGCTCATAACCGAATTTGGTGAATTACAAGGCAAATTACCTCCACTCAAATATCCTTCTCGTTCAAATAACCCTACCTGTAGACACTTTAACCAACCACTGCCACGGAAACACGCTGGAAGATTCCCCAAATGAGCCGATATCGAAATCTCGCTGACCTACGATTACACAGCGTACAATGGCCCACATCGTAGACTGCATCGTAGATTGTTTGTTTTCGTGTGAAACTTGTGTCCGATTTGCAGTTTGAGGGAAAACTGTCTAAGTCCATCGTTTAACAGTTTTAGCGAAACGCTAACACGAGCACGCTGTTGAGGATGAGAGAAGAGCACTGTGTCGAGCTGAATGTAGTGTGAAGTGACGCGAGCTTTCCCTCGGAAATTGTTACCGTTCAAATAACTGGAAATTCTTTCGCTCGATACGATTGGACTTGGGCTTTCGGGTCTAAATCGAGCGTTAGAAAATTCAAATTGTACTTTTTAATGCCAAAGATTTATTACGAAAAGTTTGAGGTCTTCCAAATGGTATAATAAAATATAGTTTCCGCGATAAAGTACGATACGCGTAGATACTTCCGATTTTATTTAAGAAATAAGAAGCTTCGATTCGTTCTCACGTTGTATACCGTAAAATGAACCTTAGTAGATATTTCATCGGAATTTTAGGGTTTTTGAGAAGGTATATCTACAGACGTAGCATGCACACATACAAAAGTGCGCATGTACATTTACATGGTCTTCTACGAATCTAAACGACAATTTTTATACTCCAAGAAAACGTTGACCCTGTAAACACCGTTTAACTTGTATACGTTTGAAACGATTACAAGCGTATACGTCATAGCGGTTTAAAAAAGAACGCGTTTCGATCGATAGCTCTTTTTTTATTAGCGAACAATAGCTGCCGTGTTCCATGCAAGACTGAAGTTATCGAGTCAAGGACGCGAGAAGTTCGTAAAAATGGTCCGAGTTTCGGCTCTCTCAAAAACGCTTCAGCAATTTTTATTCCTTAACGGCGATCAAGTTTCGGTACTTTCAATTAAGAACAAAGTACGTTCGACCGCGAACTTTGCCTCTCGAATCGAAATCTTTGCAGCAACCCGCGCCTCGCATCCGTTGGAGATGAAGAACAGCATATAAAAAAATTACTCGGTCTCTTCCTTGCTATGTTTGTTTCAGTTGCGTCATGTACGCGAGACAGCAACATAAACCGATGTATTATACGTGCGCAACTGTCTTTTTACGTAAGAACGTCGTGTTTCTTGTCGTGAATATGTTAGTTGTTTATATCTAGTAGGAAGAAGCAGGTATCTGATATATGAGGTTGAGAACTATAACGAAAACGACGTGCTGAATATATGGGATATAGCAGTAGGTGGTAGATGCTGTGACAGAGAAGTCTTGCAGAGATGAAAAAGGTTTTTAGATAGAAGACGACAGAATTATATCTAATATTAGAGACTCTTATACCTCTATTGACAAATAACGCATCTACTATATTTAATCCTGCTGTTCTTTACATCGTTTTCATTTGAATCGTATTTTTCTATGGTCAGAAAATATCTCAGGTTCGAGGAAAATATGAAAGAATAGTTATTTATATACGTGATTTTTCGTTTAAATTACACGCTAGAGATTTTCCTCGAAACATCTCTAAAGTCATCTCTACGATTGAAACTAAAATGAGATCGAGACAAAAATTTCGAACACCGCGACAATGTTAACGTAGGTATTAACAAAATTTATCGTAGAATTTTTATCCTATGTGAAATTAATTTAAATTGACTTTTACTCGTTATATGAATTGTCCAAGTTTCTCTTAGATTCGAACATACATATACAAGTGATAAATTCATAGAAAGATTTATATGTATTGTATATACCGAAGAAAGGAAAAGAACGTACGATCTACTCGTATCTTTAAAGTAATAATATCTCCAACAGAGTCATACTGACCATAAAGTTCTTCTCCGACACAAAGTAATTTAGTGTAAAACATTTCTTATGCCACGTGATGGAGTGAAATTGTGTCATCCTGAACATATTTCACGAAGCAATGTGCAAGATTATTTGTCTCTTAAATTATGATAAAACTACTCTATGTAATGGCAACGACAAATGGTATTACTCGAATATAATATATCGTAATACGTGTAGCTAAAAGAAGCGACGATGTTTCTCAAGAAACCCGGAAATAAAAACTTTTTCATTGTTATTCCTAAAGAACAATGGATATCCCGTGGAAGAGTAATTGCTACAAATTTCAGTTAAATCGTTCGATTAAATCAATTAATTAAATCAATCTTTTTTACCTATAAAGAAGAAAGGGAAAAAAAGGAAAAGGAGGAAGACAGCAGAATTTTTCGATCAATATTATTTTTGCCTCGATAAATATGTACATTGGAGAGGAAATTTCTCGGTGATTATTTCACGGTTTTATTCATTTCGCGTGTTTCCTATTACAAGCTTTATCAATTCGGTTCGATCCGCGCTCACGTTCGAGCATCTATTGCAGCGTGCAATTTTCCGTTCATTGTTCCAGGCGATTTTTCTTGCGCAGCATTTTCCCCGGCCAAGCGAACGACACCATCTATACCGTGTACATTTTGTAAGGGTACACCCGCCGTGTAATGGGGCAAAATAACGAGAGTGGTTATTCCTTCTAAATTTCAATTCCGCTCGCCCCCAGGAATTGTAATAAAAGATGCCCGTATCAAATTTTATGGGGTTTCATCCGTTTCGTCCGATGGTTCGATGCACTCGTCGTTCGGGGCCATTGTTCGCAGTTACACGCATCTTTTAGTATCCGGACGAAAATTTGGTACCAGTGAAACGGAAAATGGATCGGAAATATTGATCGTCCCGTTGGATTTGCAATTTCTGAAAAGTCGTTCGTATATTTGTTCCCATGATTGTTACAGTTCCTTGTGAAATCTTAAACTGCCGGTATGAAATTATATTTTATTTTCCAATTGACACGTTAGTTTCGTCTTTTGCCGAGCTTTTCTTTTCTTTTTATTTTTCTCCTGGTTTTATCGTTGTTACTTACTGAAGTATGGGAGTGTAATTTGCTGAATTGTATTGGTTTCATCAAAATGGATTTTAACAATCGTGATTTATATTACAAAGTTTGAAGATTTAAAAACGGTAGATCAAATGTAAAACTTTAGATGCTGATATCGGAAGATAAATATTCGTCACAGTGACGGTTCTAAAAAGTAACACGGAGCATTTAATTACTATTGACGCGACTAATGAAAAAATATAGCCGCGCTTTATATCGCTTAAAGCGCGTGAACATAGAACAAGCTAAGAATCGCGCTTAACAATAATTACAGCAACGATTAATCGTTAAATCAATTTCGCCGATAGCCGGGATTCCTCTGGTGGGGAAATTACCATCGGGCAGCTTTATCAGGATACACAAAGAACGAAAATCCATTTCGTTAATTTTCTCTGGAACTTTTCTGGATTTTGCTGAAGGTATAAACTATCGTCGACTAGCAGCTAGCCAGTTTAATTAAAAGTTACGAGTCGTTTTTTCCAATTGCTTGAGAATCCTTTAACGCGAGATCGACCTACTGCATCGATAAACTTGGTCTTGTACATCTATTTGATGTTATCAATCTGTTGTTTGAATTAATAGTTCGTGGGACTAATCTCGTTTGATAACTTGTTGCAATTAGCGTGAGCAGGGTAGCAGTTTTTGACGTTTCTTACGCTCGTTCCAGTGTAGGTTTTACGACTAAACGAAAATCGGATATAATCGGTAAATAAATAAATGTAGTCGATAATGTAATTCTCGTTAGCAATTTCCAGAACGATATTCGAACGAATGTTAATAGCACTAGTTTAGAAAATAAAAATATTAATTCGATGTTGTTCATAAAAATTGGATAAAGCGTCAGGAAAGTGGAAAGTTTTTCTAGAAAACAGCTTATCTACGTTATTGGAATACAATTTTCAATGTCCCCGTAGCCAGGTTTTAGTTGTTAGTTGTTCATTATCGAATGCAGATTATAATATTCTCTATTTTTACAAACAAAACACTTCGTATAGCGTTAAAAAGTAACGAGCGAAAAAATTACAAATTACCGTAAATATCGATCGTACATTAATTTCGTTTACATTCGTTTGCATCGATTTGAGCAAGCTATTAGGTTGTCCGAAAAATGTCTTTCTTTTACAGACACGTCTTTTACAACAACGCATCTTTATACAAACATGAAACCTAATCTGTCGAACGTTGCGATCTCTAGTTTGATAGAACAAAATGGATCATACGTAATTCGATAAAATAATATGAAACGGAAAATGTTGTGCGTCCATTATTTCCTTATAAAACGAAAGAAATTTTTCGGACGATCTGATATTTAACTTGCACGATAAAGTAAACCGCAGCTTTGGAAATCAGACGACCAATATGCATTCTCAGGACAAAAGTAATCGCGACACCGTCTCGAAAACGTATTATTGATAAGAAAGAGAATGCCAGGATTGTCGGAAGGTAGCTGACCGTTGCGGAACTTGCCGTATCCCGCTAACGATCCTTTCTTTCCGGCCGCATCGAGTCCGTGGAGACTATTGTGTTGCAGCGATAGATCGAATAAAAGCTGCTTCATAAAGCGGACCGTTGGTTCCGCACGTTCAGGATTTTCCTGGGGCTGAAAAACGACGTGCAATATGCACGATGCTCACGTGCAAGTTCGCTCGGACGTGTGCACGCAAAATCGTATACGTATGTAGTCCAGAAAATGTAAATTTTCCGTTACCACGAATGGTCTTGACAGTTAGGGATTAATGGCACGGAAATTATCCGATACCTAAAACAGATGAATTTCGTCCATTTTAATCCTTACGATATTTTATCTAGCTTACGTTATGTACGATAGAGAACGATTTTCTTTTATTTAATAATAAATTTGTTGCTTTTATGGCTCCGTGTATTGTGTCTAATTTACACGTACTTATGACGGAATAGCTAGGTCTCTTTATCTTCATGTTGAAAGTAAATAGGAAACAATTGAATTTGTGGAATTTTAGTACTTGGAGTAATCGGATCTATTTAATGATATGTAAATAATAAGAAGAATTTTTTTCTTGATAATATTAAGTCAAAATTGTTTCTCTAAAATATAAATATAAATCTTATAGACAAGATTGGATTTATTTTAGAAAGTAGTTATTAGCTCGCAATGTCATCTTTTGATATGTCGAAAATATGTAATTCCTTTCTAAAAAAAGTAGACAGGTCTTATTACGCGTTAACTCGCTTCGTGTCTTCCTTAATAAATCTTATTTCGAACGGTTATGAATTTCGTATCCCCGATGTAAAGCCTTCTATTCCTGAAAATATTTTACCAATCAGATGTCTGGATATAATTCAACAAATTTACGCGAACCGTAATAGACATTCCGTAGCCAGTAGATTATAAATTAGAAGCTATAAATAGATCGAGAATATTTTCTAATTGCGTTATAAGCGAGCACATGAACTTTTGCAACAACCATAGACAGCCATTCGGAATGCTTTTTCGCGAAGATCTGCATTACATCAGAATTGGATGGAAGTTGGTAATGCGACGCCGGGGGAAGATTATTTTCAGCTGACTAACAAGTTAGTATTAAAGCATATAAATATTCTGTACGGTCGAGTTCCGTTCTCCCTGTCTGCGGCGATGTCTTGAAATAACCATTGGCTTTGCTTCCTCCAACTTTCGAAAGCATTCCATTCGTGGAACAAATGTGGCACGAAATATCACGAAAGTAAGAGGAATATTCCTTACAACGAATCGAGCGAATTCGTTGCTTTACGTTTTCGAGAATTTACTTCCTCTCTGAATGGAGAAATAAAGGAAAAAAGAAGTACAGAAAAGCGAGAAAACAGACAAAAAGGGGATAGAAGGGATGGAAAATCTCGTTTGAGTTCATCGTGAACGCGCACGCGAAATATTGCAATGATTTATGCGAGTTTCGAGCAGATTTATCGCTCAACGTCGACGCGTTGCTCGTTCCATTTTACGTAGGACGTGTTAAAAGTCAAAGGATTTCCGGGCCAGGGATCCTCGACCGGCGAAAGAATCGCTTGGCAAAAAATTAATTGCATTATCGACGTGAATTTTGCGCTATTTGGCGGGCTGCGGCTTCTGGTCCCGGCGTTAATTAATTTTTTTCGCCTTGCTCGCCTCATACACAGAGGGAGAGTGTTCGCGCATTCTTTTGAACACAAAGCGCCGCCCGACTTGCTCTGCCTCTTCACGAGTTAGCGCTGCCTTATTTACAGAAGCTTTGACAATGGATGACGCGACAGAACCCTACATTCTTATTTTCACCGGCATAAAACGACCGATTAACAGCGAGTAACGACGACGAATGTTAATCGGCGATTTTTCGAGGAAAAATCGTTGCGCTATCGCGGGAAATTTAACGGAGGTGAAATTTGAAAGCCGAGGATTCCAGGCGACAGAAACAGTTGATCGTTAATAAAATTACGTTGCGGATGCTTGGTCTTTTTCTTTAAATAATGCGATCTTTTGTTCTTTTCAATTCTACACAAGTGTTGGAATTTTTATTATTTTCTAACAAAGTGTTCATCTCTTGTAAATAATACGTTTAATTGCCGATATTAAAATAAGTGGTAGATCGAAAATCATGGTGGGGCAAATCAATTTTTCCAGAATTTTAAATTTGATCTTTCTTTTTTATGTTCTAAAAATATCGCTTATTTAATTTCATTGTTAACTATCGGTGGTTATTTCAATTTATCTGTTCTTTTTTTTTCCTTTTTCCCCTTGACGTAAACTATTTTCTCGCTGATGATGTTGTTGAGAGCGCAGCCAAGATAACGAGATAAAGTCTTAAAATTACGGAGTAACGTAATGATCAAAGATAGAGGCAAGGTAACCGTGACTATCGATTGGAAGGTTGTTGCATCTTCAACGTGGCATATTATAATAACATACTTCTATATTCATAAACTTTATACAAGTCGATAATAGTTGGGGGCCAGTGAAAATAGCGGCAAAGAATTTGTTTGCAAGCGTAAAAAGCGAATAAAAATTCTTAGGATATATCTTTTGAAACGTAGCAAGTAAAACGTTTCCTGTAATATTTTCAACCGAAACATTGGTTCTACGCGAAACACCAATTTTCTCCATAGAGACAAAACACGAAGCGATGAAACGCGACAAAGTTTGCCGGATCTTTCTGGAAAAGTATCATTCAGGGCGCAAAGCGTGAAATCGCCGTTATCGAGTTCCAGACGAATTTTCGACGATTTTTCGCCGATCGGCAAAAATCCACAGGCAACTGCGCAGGTCCCGATGAAAGGTGACCACAGATTGATGCATCGCACGATACCATCGGTGCACTTCTGAATGTTGCTGAACTCTCCTGCCTCTGTTTTTTTCCTTTCTCTCTCTCTCTCTCTTTTTTCCAGCCACCTATTGATAACAGCGTTACATTCGGTTATCTTCCCATGTTACGGTAGCGGCGTTTTCGATTTTTCGAAAAGGTATCCGAAAAAAATGATCGTTTCTCCCGCGAAACGTGGTTATTCAACGCGTTAAATCTGTCTCGATCGTGTCATACCTTTTTTCGCTCAGGAGAAAGAAGCGAAGCAAGAAAGAAAAGGCTCGAGAGAGGTAAAAACACAGTGGTTCGGAGATTGCCTCGGGTGAAGCTAGAGAAACTAAAACTGCGTTAGAACGATAGATCTTATGACCGTTTGGATATCGTAAATTCTTTATTTCCCTGACTATAGAAAGCTTATTTTTCTTGTCAGAGTAGAGTATCGAGGGATTTTTAGTTGGAAATTTGTTTGATGTCGAAAGCACTGAACAGGAACGGTACTGGATAATATCTGGAATATTTTCATAATGATGCATGAGGATGGGAAGATTTTATGTGATACTTTTCTTCTATTAATTCTGGTATAAGATAATCGCACGTAATACGGATCGTCGGATTCCGAAGTCGGAAATGAAGAAATTCCTTTCTCTTTTTGAATGAAACCAATCGTTGTTTAAAAGTTTAAACGATTTTAAATGAATCGATTTAAAATTATCGAAGTTTTAAGAAAAGGAAATATGTAATACTTATACTGAACAATAAATTAGTTATGGCTATAAGAGGTATTTATTACAGCATTTACATTTTAATTAATTGATCAATTAGTTTAGTACTTTTAGCGCAGTTTAGCAGCTCGCGTGGCTATTAAAATTTGTATGTTAATATGTTTTGTAACCATGGTCTCTTTATCTACTATTCATCGCGTAATTTTCTGTTCGATTCATTAAAACAACCGTATGGTACCTACGATCGTATATTTCATTCATCTGAATCTAATTAGGTTATATTTTTCCATATTGTTAGGAAGATGATACATTTACACTGTACATGTGAATGTGTGTGTAAGCGTCAGAGGGCGTCCAGGCATTAGTTGGGACAAAAGACGATTGGCAGTCGTTAGAAGCATCTGGAACAGTCTGTTGACAAGTGTGCGTGCGAGTAGGTTTTCGAGGTCTTCAGAGTATAAGATATATGTATAACTGTTGCGTGCTAAATAAAGGAAATTATTTGTATTTCCGAATCCCTCCTATATCTTTACAGATATTTTTCTTCTCTACAAACTTCGTACACTACTAATTTCTTGGCCAATCTATCTTCCCAGACGTCGAGAAAAATTAATACATTACAATTATTTTCTATGTTGAATTCTTTACAATCGTTCGACTTTTCATTTGTCTAAAATCTGATTTCCACTCTTCAGCTTTCTCCTGATTCATATGGACACAAACAACGGAGTAAAAGACAAGTACAATTTTGTTGATCTTTTTACTTTCCGAATATTATAATTACATTATTAGAAAAACCAAGTTTTCTCAGTAATAATGCAATGAAAATATTCCATTATCAGGAAGAACAAATTTCCCGCCTAATAATGAAATTAAAATACTCCCTTCTAGCTATCAAGATAAGCAAGGCGTATGTCTAGTTCAGTGGACCTTGGTAATTATTCCTGGATTCTACAGCAGCGAGTCGATGATCGTACTCGTTTCCAACGAATAAATGCTTTTTGTTGCGCCCCTTCTGAACCCTCGAACTAAATTAGGAACGCACCGATCAGCGAAAGTTTACGGAAAGTATATGGTTTGTGCTGCTTTGAAGCGACAGCTGTCGGGTAGAAGTAAGCAAGTTAGGGGAAAGTTGCGTTTTTTTGCATCGTTTAGGCTTGGTTTATGTATCCGCGTTTCGCTGTACGAATTAATTAGAAAATAAGGGAGATGTGATTTATCGTGACTTTTCCCTCTGGTCTTCTTATCCCAACGATAAGAGTCAATAAATTTACAAGATCGAAACGAACAAAGAGAGAGAGAGAGAGAGAGAGAGAGGGAGAGAGTATTCGCGACGTAGCCAAGCGTTTGATAATCTTATTCCAAATATCTCCGGGACGAAAAGTCGCCGGTTTCCAGGTATTATTTTTCTCGTGGAAAATATGCCCGCGAATAGTCATTAAATCGCACCGCCACGGAAATAATCCCTCCATGAATTTTCATGTCGTATCCGCCGTTGGAGGGAAAAGATAATATTCGCCTCACTTTGAAACCACGGATACGATGAAAAGAGAGAAATATTACACCTCCCTTGTTTACAAGGATTTCCCTGCCGGTCTCTAATTAATTCCGGGGGATTCAGCAGGGTTAAAAATCCACTCGGAGAATATCGAGAACCCTGGTGAAAGCGGTGGTGTTGGCTCGTTGTTACCGCGCTTCCAACTCGAACATCCGATGGAAACGACGTCGAGTCGCTTCTCGATATCAGTTTCTCTATATCGTACGATTATTTATCAAAAAAATCCCCGTTTGTCTGCATCTTATCGCAACCCGGAATAAATTTATATTTGCCGATATTGGATCAAACCGAGAACGATGAATGAAAGAGAGAGAAAGAGAGCGCGACGACGGAAACCAGACAAAAACTCGACGCTAGATTTATACTGGAGTTAATTGAGCTAGTCGCGTGGGCGGAATGCGAAAAACGCGTTGACTCGTTCCGTTGATCGCGAACGTTTCGATTGTCTGTACGCGATTTCGGTTTCGGTATTCCGTGCGTTGATGCGCAAAAGCCTTTGGTCGGAGGAAAATGAGAGACGCGGTTACTCGTTCAAAGAGCGACAAAAATCCTCTTGCACAGGATACGTCTGAGATAATATCTCCGAGTAAAGGTTTCAAGTAACGTCAATTGTTATATAATAACTAATGTATTCCAATCGACGTTGTATCTTTTACTTGGTCGAGGAAATTCACTGATAGGCGAATAATCGCGATTTCCATATTTTGCACAGATTATCTTTTCATTCAGTGGCAGAATTCTACGGGTTGCCCCAAGAGAAATCTCGGAATTCATTTTTGCCGACTGTATAACTAAGATGTATGTTCCACGTTCCTCCCTGTTCCATCATGAGTCAAAATTTAAAAAAAGGAAAAGGAAAAAATTCTAAATTACGTTACACTAGAAATTTTCTCGAAGAACCGCGATAATAATCCATGGATGAAAAGATTAAGTGCGCGCACGTAGGTCGAAGTGCACGAGATACCTATTTTCTCATTATTTCTGTTTATTCTTGTGTTTTTTCCGTTAGATCCGGCGTGATGGATCGTAGATAAAAATATTTTTCCAACTTTTGGTTTTCAGCGAAAACGCGGAACAGAAAGGGATGAAAAAATGAGAGTGACGACACGCAGTGAACGAGTTTTCTCTATTTTCGAGTCGGGCTGAAGGTTTACAGGCATCTGGCTGTACCATGCCCGGCAATAAATCTCATTCGAATGTTGTTTCGCGATGTCTCTCAATTGTAAAGTGTTGGGCCGCGTGACAGTTCGACGTGGATAGATCTTTAATTGCTCCTCTTATTTTCCATCCGAAGCTCTATCGTGTTCGTGCTCGGAATATTAACGAAACGTGTTTCTAATTAAACATCAGCGATAAATCGAACAACGTGTTTCGAACGCAAGAAACGAAAGGATTATTGTAATTACTAGAAGAAAATATTTATTATGAATATTATTGAATATTATTGGATTAATATTTAATATGAGCTACGAGAGTGGTCGATTTATTGATATTCCAGTTGTATAACGATTTAAAGAAACTTAAGAAGTTTCTATAAAATTTAATACCTGTAGCATAATTTGCCAAATTTCTAAATTTTGCTTTTAATCCTGCATATATGAAAAAAGGAATAATTCTGTGCAATACTTGGTAGAATTTTAATAGCAAAAATTACAAATTACAAATATGTAATACTAATAATAATGAAAGAAAATCAATATAAATCAACTCGATTAAAGAAGAAAACGTTCGTTAGTTTCCATCGATCAATGTAAATTAACTTCAATTCATCGATTTTGCTCGTTATAAGAACTAATATATTTGGAGCTGAAGCGATAAACTAAACGATTTCCGATTTTTCTAACCCATATATTCCGAGTAGCGCGTAACTACGCGATATCCTTACAAAGATCACACTTACTCATCTCTTGTTTATACCAAAACAGTTGTGCGATATTAGATCATCTTCGAGTCATACGAATATGTACGATTTTTCCTGGTAACAGTGTTTCGCAAGATCGCATTATCGATGCGATGCGATGCGCGATGTCGTAAACTTATCCACGTGACGCGTGTTTTATTCCGTGGCGGATTTCGCTGAATATCTCGGTACTTGAGCGCGAACGTTGAAGTAAAACTCGCACGGTTCTTCCTTTTATGTGGAGGAAATTGGTTCTGGAATAGCAAATGATAGCGCTCGAGGACGCGATACAACTGGACGATATCGGTTATGAAATGTCTAGCTGCCGGTTGCGTTAACTAAAGTGATATGATCCATGGAGGAAACGAAACGCTCGGAATTCTATCATTCTTGGGCTCTGCATCTAATTACGTGATGTAAAATTACATAAATATATATTGTTATGGATACAATTGTTGTTTCATGAATTATTTTACGATCAAAATTGCGTAATTAAATCACGAATTTAAATAGAGATTTATTTCAGTCTGAGAATCTTTTTTATTTTTCGAATAATAATTCGAGTAATTTCGAATAAATGCATTGGGAATTATTCTCGTGGCGAAACTTTCAATTGGGAAACAGGTATAGTGAATTATTTACGGAAAGTTTAGAGAGAACGAATATTTTAATTGAAATATTTTGTCTAATTTAGCGCACGCGTGCACAGGTGCCTATAGTCTGATCGTTTAATTGTTCCTTTTCTTTACGGCCTTCTTTGTTCGTTGATTCTGGAATTAAAATGAGAAGCAAGTGTTTTTAATAAATGTAATTTTCGTTCGTTACACCGCACCGTAGCGTTTAATAGTGAAACGTTGTAACTTATTACAGGGACTGTTGTGTTCTCGATTATGAAATGTCTTGCCTATCAAGGTTGTTTAAGGGAACCTTCAACAAGAATGAAAACACGATTCTGTACTTAAGCTTGACACGAGATAATGGCGTAGTTAATTTACACAAGAAACAAGGTAATATTTAATGACTGTTTTTGTTGTAATTTAACTAGGAGTTAGAAAGTGAAACGTTATACGTTATAGCTGGTAGCGTAACTGCAACATCATCTTTATGTAAAGTGTAACGTTAGAGGCAGTGTAAAAGGTATTCGTAAGAAAAAGTTTCTTAAAAGGGAAAAGTTTGTAAAAGCGTTCAATCAATCTCGACGATGTGTCTTTCATCATTCCATCTGCTGGATCCCATCGGCGGATGTATAAAACAGCAGTATCGTACATTACAAATAGGAAATACGTTTTCAGGTATCAAAATTTCTCGTATTGCCAGCGATATAAAGGGATATGTTTATCGAAAGATATTTGTAAAAATATTTTGTTTGAATCTGCCGGATCAAGCTGCTTCTCCGCGGAGTTAAACACGAACTTGTACAGTACGACGAATCCCATATCAATCCCAGTTGAGATCAAATTGAAATCGTTCTGCAAATTCCCAAAATGGTTCCCAAACGGAAATTTCCCATGCAACTTTCCAGCGGTCAGCGCACATCCCGAATCATTTTAATTCTCTTTGACTTCGACGCAAACAAAAGGTCGAACCCGACCCAATCGAAAAGCGATATCGTATTGACAAATGTCGGAGCCTCGATGGAAAAGGATGGAATTTGGGCCGCAAAAAGTTTGAATATTCCTGCCTGTGACTCGACGTACCGTATCTCGATGCGAAGTGGGAAGTGGCAAAGAAAAAGAGAAGCAATAAAAAGTAAAAAGAATACAAACGACTGAAAAAAAAGCTTTTTTGGTCGGTGAGATATCGATCGCATTGTCGAACAAGGAAAATCGGCCAAAGCAATAATCTTCTTGCGGAAAAACGACGGTTTCTTCGGAATTTATTTCTCGGCTGCTTCGAACTGCTTTATTAAAAACCTGTGCAAATATTGAAGGTACTAGGAGAGTACGTTCTCGATTCTATGGTGAACGAACGAAATGCTGGTCAATGGTATTTTCAAGCTGCTCGGTCAATTTTTTTTTCTTTTTTTTTCATTTTTTTATCTTCTTCTCCCTTCCTTCTCTTTTCGTGGTTAGACATTTTTGCAAGCGAAGAGGCTCGTCCAGTGAATATTTGCATACTTCTCCTCTGGGTAATTGAAGAATTTTTGACGTCCCTTGCCGCCGCCGCACTGACGTTATGTTAAACAGTCGTGTGACCTTTGCCAGTGGCAAGATAACAGAAATTTATGCAGATAAGTGAATGAATTTTGCATGCGTGTCACGTGGCGGTGTACATACATCATGTGACAGTTTTTGCATAAGCTGCTCGTCTGATACCGGGGGATTTGTTAAATTTCAAACGACTTTTAATACCGAACTCATCTTCTATATCATCTTCGATTCGAAAAGTATCGCTAATCGAACGATAGCGCACTTTTATTCGCGTAATTTGTCGACCGGGTCATTTTTTAGCTATCTGTTTCTGTAATGATGAAATCGAAAATTAATAAAAGAATCGATGAATTTATTATGAAGCATAATTTATCTTCGAGGGAAATGAAACATTGTACTGAAAGATTCCACGAATAAAGAGATTATCGTAACCAAATAATAACGTTATTGCGTGGTAGATTACTAAGAACTCGAATGACGAAGTAACTCGTCTTATTTAATGATGCGTTGTATTTTAATAAAAAAAAGTTCTTCTGCGTGATGTTAGGAATGTAACAATCGCATAAGAGATTTCAGGATTATTTTAATATTTTATGCTCAAAGTGGATCGTTATATTTGGTATCAAAGCTACTCGATGAAAGAAAGAATCTGTGAGATAGTTCATTGTTAGAGAAAAAGAGCGGAATGTAGTGAAAATAAATTGGAAGTTGAAATGACACGGATTAAAGATTATAAGGAATGTTGAATAGATTATCCGTTCTTGATCCACCGATTATTTCTTTATTCAGTCAGGATGAAATTAAAGAGAAGTATGCGTTGAATTTTTCGAATGATCTGTAATATCGTTACATGCTACGTTACTCATTGTACTATCTATTAATTGATCAAATTCTTAAAGTATACGAATATCTTTACGCATAAAGATATCGAAGTTGTATTATTTATAAATGTCTTATCCGTAAAATCTTTTAGTTTTTATATACGTATAATCATCTTTTCGAACATTTATTTCTAATATTCAGCTTTCGGTATATTGTACGTTATTACATACTGCGATTCATGGCTGTTGTGATTTGTAAAATAATTTATTTTGAACGATAGGAAGATTTTCCTTAATAACTTTTAGTTAATAACTTTTCCTTCTATTTTGTGTTACAGGTAGGTGAGATAATTTCAATCCAGAAGACTATAAGTCTAAAATCGACAAGTTTGGCCTTAGAACGCGATTGGTAAGAAAATGAACTGGATAAATATTACTTCCAAATTTTAGCAATATCTTCACTGCTATTTTAAACGCTGTGACAGCGTTTGACATTTCTTAAAGGCAAAATTAATCCTTCAGTGTGCCTGTAAACTACATTTAAAAATTTCGGCCTATGAAAATCAACATTTCTTAGAAATGTAATATGCGTTACAATAAAAAAATGGATAGGTCGTTATATAATAAGATAATTATAATGCAGCAATAGACACTCGTTTGATAAATTGAAGTTACATTTACTGTTAGTAGCACTTTTAATCAAAAGAGAGCAGAACATGTCCTATAAGATATTAATACGGTAATCCATTACCTTTCTTAATTCCCCTATAAAAACACTACTATATTCAAATTATGTTTCAATTAAATTTTACGTTCTCTTCATTTCTCTTACTTGTTCGGAATTTAAAATATCCCTTTAACACCGAATCAACCGTATTTCCTTCTTTCATTATTTATAACTACTTTATTAATTCATTTGCAAAATATAAAGTAGCCGGATATTACAACGTAGAGAATTATTCTTCAACATCGCACATAATGAAATTACATAATTTACATTCTTATTTCTTATTTACATTCTTATTTATATTCAATGAGGATTATTCTTTAACGATTCTAAAGCCATTAAAATCATTAAACGTAGAACGCTGAAAGCCTGTTATCGATTCGAAAAGTAAATGGAACAATTTAGATCGTCGGATGATGTTGAAAAACTTAAAGTTGGCGTATCGCGATTCCATTTGTAACCTGGTAATTTGTGTTAATGTGATTCGTCTAGAATACTGAATATTATTCGTTTTTATAACGGGCTCTACAGTTACACGTTGCACTCGTATTCTGTAGGTAGAAAAGAAGTCTGATTATCTGACGTAATTGCAAGTAAGGGAGGTCCGGGGGTAATCGAAAAGTCGGCTAATTGGACGAGATAAAAGCGGCGAAACACCGACCCGCGATTCCTTTCCAGCATTTTCTCTGAATTACACTCGATAATAAATTAATTGGAAGAAACGCAGAGAGAGAAAGAGAGAGAGAGAAAGAGAGGCGAAGAAAGGGTTATAAAGTTTGCCAGATAAAAGGGATAACTCCAGATCAAGTAGGCACGGCATTTAAATGGTACGAAAGGAATAATTCATCCTTTATAGGATTTCAACGATATCGAGACTTTATATTTGATTCATATTTTGTGGAGTTTATTTCTTTCAGAAGTGCCGTGGCAACTTAAACTTGCGAAAAATAGACTGGCATATTTTTTTTATCGATCTTTCTTCCATTCGAATATCCGCTATTTTCGAACGAATTATCGTACTTTTATAAATTACACATTATTTTAGTTTTTATCTGAATTCTGTTGACGCACAGCGTGTAAAAGAAAGAGATAGAACGAAATTTAATTATCCTGCTCGCGGATAATTTAATTTCCTATGATAAATAACTCGTACACACCTGCGCTATTTTTTAAGTTCGCGATGTGTAATTGGTTTAGCCTGTTCGAAGATTAACACGGTTTAATTGAATATAAAATTGCGCCAGGAAGAAAGCAGCGCGACCATTTCCACAGCAGCAAACGAATCCTGTAAGTCGGACATTTTTTGGTTAAAGTTTTTCCCCTAATTATCCAGGGGAACAGATTTACTGAAAAAGTTGGTCTGGCGTGGAATGCGTGTATCCTTTAATTCCCTTAATTTTAGTTCATTGTTTCCATTTTTAGTATTCCCCCGTTCGACGAAATACACCGTCCACCGTGCATAATTTGTTAACTCATTACCCGTTCCTCGCGTGCGAGAAACTTCTTCACATCCGCGTTGCAACTTCCCCAACACTTCTTTTTTTCTTTTTATTAACCAGCTTCGTATCTACCGCGTTGGCTCCGTGAAAGATCACAGACGATGCTTTGTCAAAAGAAACGAAAAGTAAATTGAAGATCTTTTAATTATAGATTAAAAATTATATAAATATGTGTAGGGATGATACTATTATTTCGAATGTTATGTTGATGTTATGAACTATTATTTTATTGTTAGGTAAATAGAGACGTTTACTCACACTCGCTGGTCCGTCCGCTTACACTCGTTGACTGAGATTCTCTTGTCTTTGTAAAAATATTTTTCTTTGCACCTTGCGCGTCCTTTTTGGCCTAAGTCTACCTGCCTCACAAGGACTGCATGTGATCACCAGCCTGTCATCGCATGCTGAACTTTAATTTAAACAGAAAACCATCGGCGTTCTGTTTTTATCACCGATAGTTGTGTTCTCTTAAATCATTTACAGTGTAACACTAATTTCATCTTGTTTAATAATACTGTGAAGGATATTGAAGAATTTATGTCGGTTAATCTTATCGAACCAAGACGGTCTGTTTATTTAATTTTCTCCAAGTATCTATTTTCGCTATTCTCGAACGTTTATAACATCTTAAAAATTTCATTGATTTGTCACGTAGATTTTCTATCTTTGAATCCAGCAGGTTATACTACAATACTTCTTTCTACTTACCACCTGATACTAAAATTAGAAAATATTCGGACAACAAATGTCGGTGAAACCAAATATCAGAAGAATATCTCTACGTTCTACCATAATAGAAAATCTCAATTCCGCTTTGATTATAATTTTCGCAAATTTGTTAATATACCTGAAGGGCTTCGCGTAATTTAACCCCGTTTAATCTAAAATCAGAGAAGAAAGTCTGAAACAGTTGTTCGAGTCAACATGATACTCGCTGGCAAAGTTGGACGAAAATCCAGACCTAATTCGAAAGATAGAAAATTCCAAGCTCTAGCACAAAAGAAAATGCACCGTGTTAATTACAACTGGACTATGAATTTTTACCCGTTTCATAAGAAATTATAAAGATCAAAACCACACACAGAATGCACGTAGTATGAAGAAATCACGAATATTTAATAAGTAAAACAATTCCCTATCGAGGGCCTATTTTTTTAATTCTATTCTCAAAAATATGAATCTGCATAAAAATCCTTAAATCGATTGTCACAAACGTCTTAGTAAAAAAAGCTAGTAGTTGGAAGTTTCATTCGCGGTTATTTATACTGGGGAAGAAATCTCGCCTAGAGAATGCAAATTTCATCTAAACTCTATAGACAGCTGGTCGCAAAGCGTCTTGTACGGTTTCAGAATACCTGGAGATCGTCGTGTATGATACATCTGCACGGTGTTTAGTAGGAAACATTTGAAAACCATGAAGTACGGTTTCCCCTGTGCAATTTCATATTCATGTCTGTTACCGTCCATAAACTATTTGCGGAGCGTGTAGCACTGTCAATCTGCAACGTGCTGTGAAGTTTTTGACAACGTTTCCAACTGTCCATTGTTTGCCACTTGCGCCGTGTAACCGTTCGACCATATGTTTCACGCTGAATTCGATGTCAGCGTGGACGAATTTGTTGTCTTCGATAAATGGCAAATGTATCGCGAACGCTGATTCTGAAATTAGAATTCTTTTACGACGCATGACATTTTAGGGGCATTTTTCGAGGACTTCTCAGTGTTAATTCATTTACCGTCGTCGGAATTCCTGCAGTTTTCCCATCAAGGTAATTGGTTTCAAAAAATATTGCTCATTTTCAGGTATCGTCTATTTACTTTCAAGGATGACGTTGTTAAAAGGAAATTTAGAAGAGTTGCAGCATCCTTTTGAAGAACTGTAATACTGTTACGCGTAACTTCGACCGCAGAATGACTAAGAATAAGTTTCAATTCATAACTTAAAGAGAATGTATCGAATTTTCTGCGTATTCGTTATACCATTACAAGAACACTATAGGAGAACTTTCGATATTATTTCAAACAAGAAATGTGTATACAAAACGAAATAGTCGAAATCGACGAACGACGCATTTTAAGTTTGACATTCAAATGAAATTACTTCGTTTAATTTATCTCGCGTAAAGAATTTTATATTTCATTGTCGTAAATATTACATGAAAATTGTTAGTAGTCGTAACCTTTGAAACGTTAAAATTTTATGATACAAAAGTATATATAAGTCGGTCTTAAAACAAGCGAATGTTTGTTTGATAATTAACAAACGTTTGATCGTTGGATTGGAAAGAAGATGGTCGTGAAAAGGTACAGGGGGAATTAGCGTATTGTATACCGCTGCAAAATGAATTCCATAATAAATTCCACGTAATTGCGTGGTTGAATTTTTACGAGGCTGTTTCGCTGTGTTTCGCGACACGCGCAACTGTTCAAATAATTAGCGAGAATGCAAATGAATGTTTGTTATTATGACGTTTCAGTATTGCTGCCATAGATCATTCATTATTGTTCCACGTATCCTATCGGCGGTACATTTGTGGAATATAAAATTGCGTGCAATCGAGAGCAATTAACAGTACTTTGGTTAATTGACACGTTGAAAAATGGAAGTATTCGCGAAGCGATTCGTTTAATCTGGTTTTTGTTTTCGCGAAACACAGAAACCAGTCATTTTCCGCGTCAACTACGCTCCTCTTTCTATGTAAACCGATTGTTTGTAAACTTTGAACGTGTAACAGGATCGTCGATTATGCTGAAATATATCGTTACGTATCTGGTAAAATTTCCATCGAAATGTAAAATGATGTTTTTTTACATAATGGTGGGTGTAAAGTAATATGAGAAATATGCACGCAATGTAGCTGTCTGCAGAAGTTTTAAGCCGCGCTTCACATAATTTATTAATTAATTTTACGTGTAAATTCTTTTTATTAAAGTGTCCGAAGCGATTCAAAAGTTTTCTAAGCGAAAATTATGATTCTAATATAAGTTTTAATGTGTTTGTAATTGAAATGAGGAAAGTTTGATAACGTCGCTTATTAATATCACTGATAGTTGTTGTTACTTGTATTTGCTTGTGTATTTAATTTGAAAAATCGATATTATTTTCCTCCGAACGATATCTAACGCTTCGCGTGAATTACCTCGATCACTTTATTTCATGTACACAACTGTCCGTTTCATCTTCGCTCTTCCTTTCCTTTTTTGAGCAATGTAATATCTTTACTTTGTAATAGGATTTTTATACAATGAGATAAAAAAGTAAAACAGTTGAAAATTTCGCGCCGTCCGATGGAGAAGTTTCTTTGAAATTCCAAGTGTTCTTTGCGAATTTTCGAATTAATCCAAACTCCGTGGTATGCTTGCCCGTTCGTGTTGGCGAACGTTCGAAGCTCTGATAAGTATGCGGGGATTTTGATGCACTTCCGGCTGCGTGACTTCACGGTATGGATTCCACGGTTCTTCGACCATTCCTCGAAGACACGAATTAGCGCAAATGGAAAGAAAGCCGCGCTGAAAGAACTCTCTTTGAAGGAAATCCTCGCGTGGTCTGAAACAAAACGAAAAGCTCGGAGTTTCGTATATTCCAGTCTCAATCTGTTTCGAAAAAGATCTATTTAGCGTACATCTGATCGAAACGAAAGACGAGTAGAGATAAATGTCGAATCTTTGGATAGATTGTGCCGAATCTTTAGATACTTCATATCGAATAATTAGTTTATACCTTGGAGTGGATAATTTTTATGATTATTTTACAACTATTATAATTTTTACGTGGCAAATTTTAAATCTGCTTCTTCTGTTCTCAATTATTAATTGTAATCTCTTTATTATAATTTTTTCAAATTGACAAGAATTATCCATGGAATATTTTAATTTGTTTATATTTTAAGTTTTAAGTATTTAAAAATACGGAATTACCGTTGCATTGTCTCTTTCAATTCATCATCGGTTTCCTTCTCACACAGTACGGAAAATTTGCAAGTCAAAATTCGATATATGTGTTTGAAATTGAATCGACGATGACATCTATTGCTATCTCGTAAGCTTTCAAAGATCCCTACAACTCCACACGAGATTACCAAACTACATAACACAGAAACTGCAGATCGTGTACAAATACAAAGCACAAAGATCACTAAAGACTCCACGACTCTTTGATTTATTTAACTGTAATTTGTGAACCATATACCTTAACTCTCTTGCATGATTTATTCGTTCACATGTAACTATGGATTTACATAGACACTGTCGTGTGTGAATCTTTTATTTGAATTTTTAGATTTACATAGAGAAACAGCGACGTTGAAAAAGAAAAAAGAAAAATATTCCCATGAAAAGCGGCTATTTAGACGATACAAGCGAATTTCCATGTCCTTGACTTTTTTCATTATTTGCGCAATCGAACGCATTCGCTAATCAACGAATCGGGAAAAAACTCATTTGCCGAAGTTCTCGTGGCGTTTTTAATTTTCATACGACCCGATAGGGATAGCCGCTCTTCGAATTTCGTCCCGTTTTATTATTCCTAACCGATGGCTGGTTCGGTTGTTTTCGATTAAGCTGGCCGCATATCACTCGTTGTAAGTGTAAACAACGTGGCTGGACGCGCGATCGCGTAATATAAAATGTATTTAACGCGTGAAAGCTTCAAATATCCGATTCGTGCCTCTATTTTATTATTCTTCCTGACGCGTTCCTCTCTGTTATTTTTCGATGAAAATGGTGCACAGCGTTCAGTGAGAATTGATGCGCGATGAAATATTCTCGACGGTCGCGGTCATGTGCCGTCGAAACCAGAGGAACACGACGTTTATTTTTGTAAAAATATGCCCAAATTGAGGCACGACATTGCGTTCCTCGATAATTTGTTTCCATCGCACGGCGTTAACATTAGAAATATCACAGTGAAATATCACAATGACCGACGTATAATTTTTCACAGTAATTTTATGAACTTACAACGGTGCACGGTGGATTGAGCATTCGATTGATCTTTGGTGACATGTTCTTTTTTTTTGCGTTATATATTTTCTCGTATTTTATGTACATTTTATCTTAATCTCTTCGATAGGTTTAAGAATATTGCGTTATGCTGGTAGAAATGGGTTTATCCTGACCTTTATGAATGGTTTGACGTTTCAATTTCATTCCTTTTTTCGTTTCAACATCGATAACGTTGACTGGAATATTTACAAAATTGGAAAAAGGTGAATACGCTAAGTTTTTCTCCGATAAACCACGTAATTTTTGACAGCAGAGTATTAAATGGTACTTTTCGCGGGCATTTAGTGGTGCGTTGTTCATTTGTTTTATTTCAAATAACGGCCTACACGAAGAGTGCTTTATCAAACGTTCCTTAGAGAACGAAACTTCACCTTGAGAAGATTTATCCCATTTATCAAGACGTTTAACTGTTTCGTACTAACTCCGTATAAAATGTAAGAGTTTCATTCATTGGTATATAAGACGTAGTATATACATCCATACGTAGATATTAAACAACAAGTGTCTCAACAAAGTAGCATAAAGGACATTGTCAAACAAATTCTTCCAGCCACCTTTTTGCATATTAATTTAATAATCCTCTGAAGAAATACACGTGTAATAATAACACTTTTCTGTTAGAATACTTGGTCCTTATACCAAAGATTTGCTAAAAATTTTGTCAATACCCGTTTAGCCAAATACGGTTGAATTACATTTTCATATTTCCATTACTCTGCTCTTCGTTGCTGTAAACGCAAATGAATTTATCTTTGTTTTACAAATTCTTGCAACAGAATAATTCAATCATATAATATTTTATCCGACTATTGTCACGAACACTCGGCGTAAAATGTACAAATACGTCACCAATACATCTAGAAATACAGATCTTTTACCTTGCCCTGATCTCCTAACGAGGAATCATTTTTTATCCCCTTGTCACAACAAACTCTGGCGAACCAACGTAACACAGGCCAATATCTTGTTCGCCTTTAATTTCGTTCGCCACATCCTCGCTACAGCATCGAACGCAATTTTCGATACAGAAACCTCTGCTCGGTCTCAATCCCGTAACTCGCTACTGTATCGCGATTCCGGCTCATCGATTGGGCGCGTCGCGCGACCTGCTACACTGCCAGCTCGACAAGCGATACGTAATTTTTATCGAAATTCGATTGGTTCCGTGGAGTCGGCTCGACCAGGTGAACAGAAGCGCCTAAAAAAGCCGTTGCTTTTCCCGACAAGCGTCTTTACGATAACCAACCTCGCAATAAGTCAGCGTTCCCAATGAGGTCACACAGTACAGTTTACGATCGTTTGCACGAGTTTGTACGGAGATTGCTCAGAGCAGCGGCTGACTATGTCCGGGCTACCAAATTCGTCCGATAATTTTACGAAAAATGAAACGTTACCGTTGCCAAGCGTTTGGTGTTTTGCGCGCGAAAGAACGTTGATTTACAGCCGCGTGTACTCGAATTTAGAGGCTTAATTAACGCAAGGGAAATTTTACGGCATTCGTTTTAAACGTAGCCACACCCTTTGAATGCGTTGTCTGAAGTCGAGAACCAGGATTCGGATACTGTGTTTTAACGATTGTTTCTTGTTCGGGTTAGTTTCGTTAGTTGAGATCTTTTTTTATTATTATTTAATTTTTACTTTACAATCTGTCCAGCTGGACATTCGGTACATTTAATTGAGATTTGGAGAGATTTTAGATCGACGTATAATGATTTCGTTGCGAGATAAGCAATTTCAATAATAATCGTATACGTTATTTTAAATTATTATCATCGCGATAAGCATAAGGTTAGAATTCAAAGAGTATGAATTCTAACTATAGAATTCAAAGATATAAATTGTAAAGGAAAGGTTTTTAAAGATGTTTACCGCAGGTTTCCTACGTATTAACAGGTTTGTATGTCAGGTTTTTTTCAGACGATTAAATTAATTTACAGAGTTTCGCGAAGATTGCGAATTAATAGCTTTCTCTATGAAGCGAAGTTTCCGCGCGAAAATTAAGACAACTGTAATATTTGCAAACATTGCTTTCTGGCTGGGTAAATCAACGAGTCGAGAGAACAAAGTAGAGCCGAGTTTACGGCGAATCGTGTACGCCGTTCTTTTTGTATCTGCACTGCAAGCAATTTAAAAGATTCTCTCCTCTATCCCCCGTTTAATACAATTGCTTGTGCTGTCGAGCAGCTTTATAATTAAGGATAGGGACCAAAGTGCGCGATCTCGCAATTAAGAACAGCAATTAAAATGTTCCCGGGAAAGGAAAAAGAATTCGGTCAAAGTCGCGCGCCGTCTAGCAGCCAAATGATCTTCAAACAAATTCTATTTAAATCATTGTTAATTATGAAAAAAACCAGGCTATCCTTTCTTTCCTTCTTTGTTTCTGCGATTTGCTTGCCATCGATAACGTTTAACAACCTATTGTTAGCTGTTCCTCGTCGGAAAATATTACGACCAATTAATAACGAAGCTCTCGGCGTAATATTTTTCATTAGTTGCGTCTGTCGAACGCTGCGATGAAAAATATTGAATTAAACACCGTTCATCGCGAGTTATTTTACGTAGAATTAAAGAATTATCTAGTTGTTACAAAACTGCGAGATTCATTTATCTGTGAATGATCGTATAAGTGACAAAGTATTACATTGGTGACAAAGGATAAAGATAACCCTAAGATTATCCGAAGCTTTTATAATTATAAAACTAATAACAAATAAAGACGAGTCGACGTTAGTTGGTATCGTTATCTCTCGCACCAAAGTCATTTCTTCCATCTGCAATAGATTTTACAATTTTATAAAATTCGGAGAATCAAAGTATTTGTAATATTATGATAAACTATCGCCCGATCGTCGATGGGTTCGTTACTCTAACGGAAAATCGTTTTTACGTCTGTCCACGAATCGATTATTTCGCCAACATCTTAACACGATGCTTATATTGCTGAAAACCCGAGGAAACGAAATCGCAGAAAAGTATATCTTTCGGTCACAAATTGGCAATTTTCCCTGCGAATACAAGCTGCGGGGCTATCCGCAATCATCGAAGATCCTTGGAACGTGTATCATCGAGTATGTAACAATCGCCGTTGCGGATCGTAACGGAGGAAAGAAGGCTCCCTAGACCGGCAGACTTTAACAAATGCGATTTTCGAAATGGTCGACGCGAATAGAACAGCCATCGACGCGACGTCGTCGATACGATCGATCGATCGGTTCGTGGCAAGGATTCGCGTATAGGCCCTCTCGGTTCAAGTTTCGTCGTTTCAGGATGAATTTGTCACCAGCAACGAGCACTTTCGAGATGCCAAAAGAAATTCTATTTCGTTGAAATCTATAGCCGATCAGCTGCGTCTGCATCTCTCTTTCATTTTTCTCGCGAGTCGCCTCGGAGCCAACCGAAAAGCCAAAGTCGATCCTTACGGTTGCTGATCCTCGCCATGCCCTTTCGAATGGTACTCCATCTTCCTGGCTAAAAATTATATTTGAAGTTTCGCCGGTCCGCGGAACGTTCCGAAAGCAAACGTGGGAAATCGGCTTCTCCGAAGTGCATCGAATTTTCGAAATCGGTAACACGAAAGCGAGTTGTTTCTAAAGAATCCCATGCAGCGAGCATATTGCTAGAGAATCGTGTTATATTCGCGTTTACCGTTAGCAAGAAATTTCATTCGTCCACTAAATACCATAAAAGTATTATATTTTGAATATCTCGTATACTTTGATGTATCCCGTGTAATTTTACATTTTTGAGTTTCCCACGGATCCGTAAACAGATGCTCGGCTTAATTGTTATGAGCGAAAGATACAAAGCTTTGCGTAATTTACGAATTTCAAAACCTGGTTGAACCGTTGCTTTATTTCGAGTAAAGAATGCTGATGTTACGAAGTCTCGACAATCGAGAGTCACGTTCTGTGTGTTTAGTATCGTACGAAGAAGATACTGAAAAAATGTCAAGCTTTGCAAAATCCATAAAATTAGAAGATCCATTATATTCGGATATTCGTTCGGTTTTGACGGTAGATAATTTTTACGCATGAAACAGAAGAGTCTGGGATTCGTGTTCGCATTTGATAGGATTAGTTTCTGTGTAGAACTTATATCAGATAGTTACAGTAGAAGTTGCGTCTCCTTCGAGAATAGCTCGAGTCAAGTTTTTAAACTTTCAACTTTATGAAAAGAACTTATTTTATTTTAATTCGTTCAACGAGTTCAATGAGTTGCGAATTAAAAAATGGTAAATGGAAAAACGGAAATCGTAATATGTCCCATTCTATTCACTCCATCTTTCGAAAAGGTTTTATTAATTTTTGACAAACCATGTAATTAACATCGATGGATTTCATCGATTTTGCTTCTTGCTGCGCTCATATTGGCCTCTGTCTTAACCTTGAAATTTTGAAATCTAAATTTTCCTGCTTGAAAACACCTACTGCTTCGTATTATAAAAATACAAGAATTATTTCCATAAAAGTGAGAAGAAAATAAAAAGAATTGTAATAGACATCGCGGGACTAGTTTACTAACGAAACGATTGTTCTGTTAATTAAGCAACTTACTCGTATTAATATTGTTTTTCGTTATTACGTTATATCGACTTTGACGATAGTTAGAGAAATCATACGTCATTTAAATACATTATAGAGCATGGAACGCAAGCGTCGCGACGCTTTTTTTCAGAGCGAGGGAAACGCGAATTTCGCAAGCAACCCTCTCAGGGAATTGCTGTTCCCTTCGTAACTACCGGTAGAATTGGATTGCTCGGCATTGTACGCACACTAAAAAGACGAATCGAATATTGTGATTCGGGGATCGCAAGAAATTGTAGGAAACGTTCGTCGCGTTGGTAGTAGCGCTAACGTAATTTGTGTCTTTGAAAAAACGGTACTCGCGCTATCGTTCAACGGTTGGCTTCAAAAAGGCACGGTCCGATGTTTTTCGACCATCGAACAGTTTTACATTTTACGATTGAAAATCGCAAATTTTTATACCTTTTTCTTCTTTTTCTTTACCGATGCTCTTCGATCGCCACATTCGTTCTACGAAAGAATAATTTTAAGCTTTTCCTTTATTTTCTGTACTTTTATAACTTGTTCAATTATCACGTATAAATTATTTGTTTGTACTAATATGCAATATCGAGCGTATCGCGAATATGCTGCCTGTATCGCAATATCGCAAAGGAGAGCTTTAATCCTTTTATTTATTTCCTGTACATCCATAAATTAATATCACAGAAGGTAGCATGTGTGTATTTCGTTCCTTCAAGTATGATTAATTGCGCTATATAATACAAATGGATTTTTGTTTGTTCCGTCTGAAGCTTTTCTTTAAGGTAGGAAGATGTACGAAATGGTAAAAGGAACTTTGTCGATTTCTAACGATACATTGTATCTTTGGCAAGAATAACTTTCATACAATTAAGCGAAAGCACGAAATGCATTTCTTTTTATTTTTATTTTTTTTTTTCTATCGAAATTTTACTGGCTCATTCCACTGGACGTTCCAACTTAAGCGTACAGAGTAAAATAACGCTATATAAAGCCATATTAAAACCTGTTTGGACCTATGGGATCCAACTATGGGGAACAGCGAGTAATTCCAACATGGAAATTCCTCTACGAACGCGACATTAAGATACCTATAGTTAAAGAAGAAATATCCAAATTCAGTGACAGATATATGGTGGCACTCGACAGCAATCATCACCGGACGATGGCAGTGTCACGTAAAAATTCAACGAGTTACAAAGAAAAGAAATGTCGATCTCCAGACAGAAGATCGAACTCTTTATTTCCACACAATTGATACAATGATTAAATGGTAAACGCAACGATAGACTTTTAATACTCAAGCTGGTTCGAACTTATTCAGACTGAGCTAGAGCTGGCCGAAGTTTCGGCATATATACGTTTTGGTTTGAGAATGTTGAGAGAGCTCGGTGTAGGTTATGACGTGGAAAAGTGTCCGAAGCTCGGGGGTCGATGTCTTATCTCTGATGTAGGTTGAGATGTGATTGATGTCACAGCAACGCAGTGGTTAGCGAAACAATATCGTATATAAGCATCGTTCTACGGCGACTTAAATCTAAGTTATATGTTTATAACGCTAAAAAATGTAACTCCGACATACAAAACATTGTATGGCTATGTCGTACCGTCACGTATCGGTACTTTTGCTTAAACCATCCCACAACCGAATTCCATCGTTTATTGTGAACAACATACAAATGTAATACTCATCTATTGATCTATAAACGTTATTAAAGAAAAGGCGCAGTGGTTAGTGCCTTTGGTTGTTAAGAACATTCGGGTCTCGGGATCGAATCCCGGCACCCATAGCCCCGATTTTTCTTCCACGACACAAAAATGAGAAGAAAAGCAGCAGTACCCCAGCAGCGATATCTACACCAGCAGTAGCACTATTATCCATAACTATATCCACGTCAGATATAACATAAGAATTAACAAGCACCAAAACTCACTAAGTTACTCAATTACTTGACACGATGGATCAGATCCGCAGGCTAAAAAGGACATTACATTAAAATACATTTGAACATTAGATTCAGCTAGAATCGAACACACGATAATCGTTTATTATTCACGTTATAGCACAACGCCAGAATAATTTCCTTGCAATTCTCAATGAGAATTGATTGTAAACTACTTCCAAATAAAATGAAAATAAAAAAAGATTTTGTTCTATCGAATAATAGCCACGTTTGCTTCTCGATCAATTTTAAAAGAAACTCGATGGAACTCCAACGATGTGTAATTTGTCTTTTCTGCCGATTTCTTGGAAACCGTTGCCTTGACTAACTACACGAACGCGAGTTCTCTTACACGATCATGCAATGTTAAATTGTTGAGTTCTTTGTACTAAAACGAGGTTATGAATCGAATCGTGGAAAATTGTAAAAAAATTCGTGGTCATGGTTATCCACCAGAAATGAATGTTGCGTCGATCGGTGTTCGATTAAAACGGTCAACGAGTGAAAGATCGATACATTGATTTGATCGATGTTGTCTCAGTGGCGGTTTTCAGTGTAACGAATTGCTATCGAGAAGCAGAACTGCATTGTTCGATTCGTTTTCACTAGCGTTTGTTTCAGCGATAGATTTCTGATAAAATAGCGGCCATGAGAATTGATTGATTAAAAAATATTTGTAGATTTGCGAGGTCTCATTTCAAGGCAAATAGATACTAAAACGTTTCCAATTTCTGTGATTACATCTATGGGACGATTGTCCGTAAATTTACGAAATATGTAACCACGTAGCTGGACTTTTTATGATTCCATTTTCTAAATACAAAGGTAGAGATTTCTTCTAAGAGATAAATTTTGATAAATATGATCCTGCGAATAGTTACGATAAAAGTAACGATATAAAAAGCAAAGTTTAATTTTTATTCGTTTCTCAATTTTGGAATTAAATAAATTTTCTAATGTATCCATTTCCTCGCTAACTTATTATTAAACTACGAATGTTTATTCTCCTATAGTATAGGAAACTCAAAAGTGAAAGAGTATAGAGAATGCGTCTAAAGTAAACGTCTAAAGTAAAAAGCAATGGTCAACGAACGAAACAGATTCCTATTGAAATTTCATCTCTTCTCCCACGTTCGCGAGAATATGAATTCTTATCAACATTTATCCATTCCGTCCACATTTTTCGACCTCTGATTTGGTCATTTTTCTAATAATTAAAACGACTGTACCGGATTTGAACACCACGCTTATCTTTCGATATAAAGTTCCCGAATCGACATGGTTCGACGCACAATCGAATTATTAATCGAGAAATAGAAAAAAGTTAAACGACCGTTTCGTTATGTAACAAAGTTGCAATGAACTAGATATAAAATAGCAAATCCGAAACAGGAAGCGAGAGAGAGAGATAGAGAGAGAGATAACAAAAGTTTCTGATACATTGGACAAGACAGAGTCATTAAGAGCCGGACGTATCTCGCCGGCCGTTCAAATTTCTAATTGTCTAATGTCATTGGACGGAAATTAAAATCGATAACGGTGTAACGAAGTCGAAAGACAGGCAGGGAATAGATGGAATGGGACGACAGCTCGAGCTGGAAACGAATTTTGTCGGGCGACGACGTTGGACGCGTCGCCACGGCGAAATATTATTGAAAACACGCGGCGTGACGGGCAATTTTTGCCACATCGAATTTCGATAAATATCGAAGTCACACTGGCAACGATGATTGAAGCAAGTGGAAGCCGCGTGCTGATTTCCGCTATCGCGTCTAGGTCGCGATACGAAACGACAGAAATTATATGATCGTCGTTCGACATCGCGCCGCAGGAACTCGTGTTAAATGGTCCACCAGTTGATGGATAATTTACTTATTCCACCAGGTACCCTGCATTGTATACGCGTATTTGTACAGGTAGAAAGTTGCTCGAACTGTTCCGAATTAATCTGTGATCGAGGATTTTGACTTGTACTTGTGAAGGATGGTTGTGGAGGACTATGTGGTAGTTTAAACGATGAGATTGCTCCATGTTGAAACCGTCAAATATATTTTAAAATAATTATAAATACAGAGTCAACCGTAGATTGCTCGATACAGGTCGTCAGAAGAATGTTCGCTAAGACGCTCGCTACTAACTGATTCGCTAAAGACTGTGTAGTGATCGCTAATAAAATCGCTCGAGATTGAGACTGAAAAATTGGTCACCTTACGATTGTGTTGGTTTATTTATACCGGCCGAGGGTGTACAGGAAAGTTTACATTTGCCTCTGTTTGACGGTTACTTGTAGCGGCGACATTGTTTTAGCGGAAGTTGGTTTATTATTACATTATGTATATCGATGTATAACGATGTTGATACTCCGAGGCAAAACAACAACGTGACTCGAATTGTCCTCCAGCTCATGTGCGGCTACATACTTTAGTTCGACTCTAATACGATCATCAAATCGTAGTATCATATTTATGGTAAAGGTCAGAGCAGAAAACTCGTACCACAGGAACCAAAGCGAAGAGTGTACGATAAAGATGAAAACGATCTTTTCTTCATTTGTCCGAATGAAGATCGAAGGTGAAAAGATACACCGCATGAGAAAATATTTGGATATCTTTGGCCAAGAAGATCATCAGTTGCAGCTATCAGAAGTTAAGATTCAGGAATTAACATATCACACGCGACGATTGACAAACAGAAATTGGCACGTGAACATAATTTATGATTCGTCTTATGAATTTCGTCTCTCAAATGTATAATGAAACGAGTACTTTGTACACGTTTATTGAATTCTCGTTTAGCAATTACGTAGCTTTTGTTGTCAACGAGATGGCTGCATTCACAAAAGATGCTATGTTTCAATAAGTATAATATAGCCTGCGAGTAGAAATGTCTAGATCCGTGAAACAGATACTCGGGAGAGGGGGGGGGGGAATTTTCCTTGCAAATGGCTGAAAACTATTCTGTCTAAGGACAAAAGGGAAAGTAAAAGAGGTCGAGGGTTTATTAGAATTTCAAAGAGGAAGATTGATAAATAAAGGCATCAGGAACGTTCCATTTGCATTTCTTTAGACAGAATTTATTACTCTTCAACGTGGACGCGTATTGTACGGTTTTGATCCGACTATCGCGTGACTTTTCTCAAAATGCGATAGAGCGCTATGAAATTAATCCGTGCTTAATCTATATCGTTAATCGTTCTATAATAATTACGGCGTTTCTTTGATCTTAATTCATTAATGGATTTTCTTAAGACGGATTACCAAATGGTGAAATTTTTCCTGTTGTCGACGAGCGATACGCTCGATTATGTTAAAACAGGAGTTTCGCTTGCTTTCGAGAATACTCAGAAATGCTTCAGGCTCTTTACGATAGTTCAGGACATATTTCATTAATCCGACGTTTGAACAGACTAAACAGTTATCAAATTTCGTTAACACAGGTTTCGAATATTAACCGAATTATTCTTAACTTTTTATCGAGCCTTCGTAGCCAGAAGATGTACGTTTCATCTGAAAGAAAATTGAAAGAATCAGAAATTACGTGTGAAATTTATTCGACTCCGGACTTAGTTATTAATTGACCATGACTGCTTACATCAGGCTTGGATTATATAATTTTAATTTGTAGCACATCTACTCTGCTAGTAGCATTGCTTCGCTATGGGGAACAATGACAAGACGAACATCAGCCCGTTAGTTCGCGATTGAGCTCAGAAGGGAAGACATCGATGACTGTCGTACAAATTCTTATTATACCGTATCTTAGCCGATAAATGTCGTCGCGATAGTTCCTTCGCTACGATACAACGAAAACAAATTAACCGTTAACTTGCGAAACTTGGTCCTTTGCACAAACCTTAAATTAATTAACTACTGCAATATCCTGTAACACATGGGGAAGGTAAAATTGATTAACTCGAGACGTTAGAGTACGTGTACATCGTAAACGGAAGGTACGTCGCTGAAAGGTATCACAGGACGAAAATGTTTATCGAACACTGTATTAGTTTTCCTTTACAGTCCATCGACTTTATCACAGTTTAAACAATTCTCTGTTCCTAGGCACGAAGATTTCATTTCGTAAGACCGCAAAGTAGGCGGCCAGGGCTTGTTACTCGGTCGGACGGCTGACAGTTCGATTACGAGCTGCTCGCCAGGTTGCATGGGAACGTTTAAAAGTTAAAAGCAAACTAGTTTCGTAAACGGAGCAAAATGACTCGTGCAAAGTAACATTGCGCAAGATCAACAGAATTATTTGCTTGATTCGACTGTGCGCCAGCCACGGAACTATGCAATTTCATTTGTACCGCAAACAACACCGGCCCGGTTGCAAGTAAATGTAAAATATATCGTGACCGATTCGTCAAAGGATTTCCATTTTCGAAACCACCTCGTCACAACGACCGTTAGTTTCGCTCCACCGAATCCAGGTTTTTTACGTTTCTTTGTTCTTCTTTTTTTTTTTTTTCTTACGATCCTATCTTGGTTGAAGAAAGTTCTGCGATGTGATAATGGTCACACGAGAAATAGCTAAATCCAAAGTCACGTTCATTCGGTAGGGAAATTAGAAATTTTGAGGAAAGATAAATGCAAGTTTCCTTCGAAATTTTTCAATTAATTCTATCACAATCGAAACTTGTTATTTGTTAATTATTAATTATAGAAATATTTGCATTGTTTACATGGTTCTGCGCAATAGATGTAATGCAGTAAAATCTGAGACCAGTTTCATCCAAAAACAAATACATTTATTGGCTTGTTAATTGATAACTTATTAAAATATAACGTCGCGTGTAAGTAAAATAAATTTACTTATCTGCGATATAATTAGCGTTGTATATTTTTATTCTCGATACTCTATATTTTTAATACGTTATATTACCATTAATCCAATTGCAAAGAGCATGAAACGAGCTTTAGGTAAGATACGCACAGTCTTGTACGATAAACTAATTTCTGAGCTTGCTCGTGTAACACACGTCTGACAATTGACGTTCTATTCTACTTACGCTTCAATGTCGAACAGTATTTTTCTTCTACGTTTGTATTTCGTTATTTTTTTATCTTTAACCATACGTTGTGGTCATAGTAATTAAAATACGGACGAAAGATACACATAATTATATATATTCAAAATATAGTATTCGTTATAAAATTTTGAAACATATTCGGATAGTTGTCATTCCATTAATTGTATTTAAAAAAGTACAAATCTGCATAAACATCTGAAATTTAGTCATTTTAATATTTTCAACGATTTCGTAACATTTTCTAACGCGTATATCATATAAAAAATTGTGTAAAATATCCTTTTCGTGAAATATAGAAATGAAATGTTTTCAATTAACATCGCGACCGCGATTAAATTCGTGTCGACCGTTTGTAACGAGTTAATGAAGCGTTTTGTACGGTTCATAATTTCGACGAATATCAAGCTCATGCTTTACCCGGAAATCGATGAGCGGAAACGTGTCGTTTTTTGATTTCGTTTACGACTTGGGTGATTTGCAGTGAATACATTTTATCAGCGACACGAGGTTCGATTCTGCCCGCCATTTGAATGGAATAAAACACTGTTTGACAACGATTTTACAATGTTATCTCAACCATGGCCTCGCAATTTGTTGCGCGCTCGTTTCCGGATGAATCGCGTTTAATGTTCGATTCGTTGATGGAAAAATCGCTTGGAACAGAGAGCGCATTGTGTCATCTTTTACATTATGCCCTTTCGCTCGAAATCCCGCGCTTCATTGTTTCCTCGGACAACGATTAATGCAACGTTACCATCAAAGACACGTTTTCATCGTTCGATAGAAATACTTTCGTAACGAACTTCAGCGAAAAACCGTTCGTCTCGTCCCCTTTTTTCCTTTTTTTTTTTTTCTTTTTACCTCTGGAACTATAATTTTTCCTACTTACCTAGAGACAAATAATTCAACACGGTCGAAAGAATATAAGAATTTTTCTTCTTGTCAGATAAATTCCGATAATGTCCTTCGCATGATTGATGTTGATATTTAGATGAGATCATAAAAGAAACAAGAATTTTTCTAATGTAATGTATCATTCATACAATATGAATCGTTGACATTGATATGTATTTGCTACAGAGACGTATATCATAAAACTTAACAATAACTAACGTGATGCATCCTGTATAGTTTACATTACTTTCATCAGACAAGTATATCACACGATATAATTTACTCGAAGTATGATTTATCTCTTCAGTCCACTGTCTAATTGAAAAATGCAGGATCATACATACATATATGCAATTTTGGTAACGGGTACTTTCCCAGACTTTTATCCATACAGTAACCCGGGTCCCCTGGACCAATTGGGGTTGGGTAAACGCCCAACCGTCGCGCAAGGCACGCAGTGCCCTGCTTCCTGGATTAGCTAGGCCTGCAGGGGCTGTCGCTCGTCTCAGGTCGAACGGGGCCCTTTCTAAGCCCTACCGTCTATCGGGACGGTACCGGAGCAGTTGGGACGCTGCTCACACGCCGTAGGCCATTCGGTGTAGGACCAACACCTTAACTCGGCCCTCTTGCCAGTATCTTGGCCATCAACCACTGCCACCACGAGTCCATATCCATTTTTGGCCGAGCAGAGGGGTCGCTACTCCCTCCGGGCTATAACTCGACCCGCCCATGGTACCAGCCTAAGTCGCTGGTGGGACTATCGTGTGGATGTACGGCCACGTCACTACCGGCCCGGCGTCCTGCTAATCGAGCTCGGCAGACCCAGATGGGACTCACGTAAGCGGGGCTTACAGGGCGCCTCCAAACCCTGAACTTTCCCCGACGGTCCCACCCTTGACATCAGGATCGTGGGTGCGCTACTACCCAAGGCCCCTTGGAGAGAGTGTGGCCGCCTCTCTCCGCCGGCAACCTTCCTTGCGGTGTACATAGGGACTCACGTAAGCGGGACGCTTGTCCCGACGGTCCCCCTGGCTGCGGGAACGTGGGTTTGCCAGCCCCCATAGGCTCGCAAAGGCGAGCCCTCCCTGCGGGAAAATGCAGGATCAAGGAGAATCGAACGTATCACGACGGTATCACTTGCCTTGGATTAACTTCAAATCTATCGTATATTGAAAGGAAGCTTGTCGACCCGCCGATAAAAGTTTGACGTTGGTCAATCGTCGGGGATTGCTCGAGTTCGCATTTATAAATAGTCGTGTCTCGTTGTCCGAAACAATGCACGCGTTAGCTTTTTCACGATTGATCGACCGTTCAAACAGTGGAAGCACGTTCGAACGCTATCGGGAAGCTTTCAAGATATTTGCAGGTGAAGGCAAACAGAGAGAATATCTCGCTCTTCCATTACGCAAATGATCGATGCCTTTGTCGCGAATGAACGCCATTCCTACAATATTTCCTCCGCTATATTTCGTGACCTCCGATCGATTCTTTTCTCGCTATCTTAATGCGCAGTTCCGTCGAAGACGTAACTGATTTCTTTCATTTTTCTTTGTTTGTGTCTTAACTACGGCGACAGGTGGATATAGCGAAAGACTCAATCGTCGTAACGCGACGTTTGAAACAGGCACAGGAAGGGAGAAAGTTAATTTATGAAAGGGAAAAATTAATTTAATTAGATTGGAATTAGGCTGGAGTTAGATTAAGGAAAATGTTAATATAGCTAGACCATTGTTCTTTGTTTGAAGGTAAGACGAATCTATAAAAAAGAAGTATATGGCTGCTGTAACCCTGAAGCACGTGTTAACTGTACCAATTATAAAAGTAAGTTATTTAAATAGTAAATCTGTGGTTAGATTTGTTTGAATAGCGATTATAGAGAATTCTTCGTTTGCATACTCATATGATAGGAATATTGAATATTCTATGGTTGGTAAATTAGAAATAAAAATTAGAAATAAATCAGTTATTAAAAAGAATAAAAGCTTTTCCTTTATAATTTATTATTATATACATAATTGGAATAATTCTATTTAGTACTTATTGATGCTCGTTAAATAGGTAAATTCATGACTTGGATAAAACACATGCTTTAATCCTGTACCTTTGATAGAATTGCCCTTTGATGGTATTTGAAGCATTCAAGTATCTAAATAATTCATTTCAATGGTTACTTGGTTCCAGCCGCCGAATCTATTTTCCGTTAACATTACTTGATTCTATTTCACAACATAGTTTCGTTTGTATTCCTATCCAATTTATTATATCGTTAGCAGCATTGTTGCAATTACGATGTTGTTTCCAATCCACCAGGCACATTACATATTCTAACGTATTAATAAATCTGTTTATCACTGAAATTTCGGTAATGATTTGCCTGCGGGTACCAATATAGTTCCCATTCGAAATGATAAACAACGATCCAATATTCTGAATATAAACAGAGAAGAAGTAAAATCGCGAATAATTGCAATTGAACATTTTCCAAAACAAGTCAAACGTATAGCGTGAAAAAAATTGAAAATCGATAAACGTTTGTCTGAATTTTGACAATACTTTGCATTGTTCTATTATTCCAATAAACGTATATTTTAATCTTACACGTATCTAGTGTAGTTTTATTAATTAAATTAATAAATTTTACGTTTAGTTCAGAAGTAAATAAATATCTTACTTCATCGAAAATTTATATCAAAATTTTGTAGTGGGAAAAAGGTTTAATATTAAGAAATTAGTCGATTAACACGAACGTTGAATTAAACTCCGCTATTGTAGTTATACATGATTGAACGTAAAATATATTTGGATCTCTATGTAGAGATTGACTTGACTGATTAATGAGTAAAGTAGAATATAGAAATTTTAAAAGCGAACTATTTATAATGAACCAGTACTTCTATAATTTACATCATGAACACTTCACTCTATATCTACATGTATTCGTCAAATCCAGGAATATGATCATGACATATCGAGGATAACTAAAACGTTGCTAAAAACGTGCAAAGTGAAAGCTATCAGATAACCGTGTATCGCTAACAATAAGAAATCACGTGCTTGTGCAACGAAACGGAATTATTTGTTTCATTAGGATCTATCGTCGATTGGTTAAAGTACGCAGGTCACCGTGAAACCACAATTTTCCAAGCTTTTTATTCGCCACGATAAATTTACATAACCGCATTCAGGATAATAATTAATCCGTCACTGTCACATAGTAAATTTAAATAGACAGGAAGTGGGTCGTTTAATTTAAATGCTCGCACAGGTAACGAACGTGCCGACGTCCGAGTTACATTGTAATTAACATGGAGTCCACTTTTCGTGGACAGATTCGATCGCAAGGAACACGAACGTTCAGCCACGTATCGTTTTCTCAAGTCGAATTGCTCGTATAAAAGGCCTTCGAGAACTTTGCTTTTCATTACCCGTAATTGAATTAATCAACCTTCTGATTTGCTACCATTTAAAACAAGTTTCAATTTCTTCAACGAGAAATGAAATTTATCCATGATAATTTTAATTTCATTAAATTTAATAATCTGATAATTTGTTCCTCGTTGATTTCTTTTTATAATTCGCTATTAAAAAGAGAATATGTCTTTATATTTTTCATGGCTAATGTTTTAATATTTATCGCGCAGACGTTTCGATAGAAAGTTAGCAATTCGATAAACGCCCCATTAACTTTCGAAAGTATTTTCTAAATATTAGTAATTTCGATAGTGGCTACTGCTACTGAGTTATGATCGATCGACGTTTAATTAGTTAAAATGCTCAATTGCAAACGAACGAAATCAACTTCCAGTGATTAAAAATTGATTTATTAATTTTCGATAATCGACCGTTAACATTTGATAGTCGAAAGTATAATCGAATGTACGATATTGACGATTGAATTTAGATACTGTAACGAAGAAATAGCTCAATCAAATTGTACATACGTATTTTCCTAACAAATTCAAATTTGAAAATTTGAAAATTTGAAAATTGAAAATTCAAATTTGAAAATTCAAATTTGAAAATTTGAAAATTTGAAAATTCAAATTTGAAAATTCAAATTTAAAAATTAAAATTTGAAAATTCAAATTTAAAAATTTGAAAATTCAAATTTGAAAATTCAAATTTCAAAATTCAAATTCGAAAATTCAAATTTGAAAATCTGAAAATTTGAAAATTCAAATGTAAAAATTCAAATTTGAAAATTCAAATTTAAAAATTCAAATTTGAAAATTTGAAAATTCAAATTTAAAAATTCAAATTTAAAAATTCAAATCTAAAAATTCAAATCTGAAAATTTGAAAATTCAAATTTAAAAATTCAAATTTGAAAATTCAAATTTAAAAATTCAAATTTGAAAATTCAAATTTGAAAATTTAAAAATTCAAATTTAAAAATTTGAAAATTTGAAAATTTGAAAATTCAAATCTGAAAATTTGAAAATTCAAATTTAAAAATTCAAATTTGAAAATAAAAATTTAAAAATTCAATTTTGGAAATTCAAATTTAAAAATTCAAATTTGAAAATTTGAAAATTTGAAAATTCAAATTTAAAAATTCAAATTTAAAAATTCAAATTTGAAAATTTGAAAATTCAAATTTGAAAATTTGAAAATTCAAATTTGAAAATTTGAAAATTTGAAAATTCAAATTTGAAAATTTGAAAATTCAAATTTGAAAATTTGAAAATTCAAATTTGAAAATTTGAAAATTCAAATTTGAAAATTCAAATTTGAAAATTCAAATTTAAAAATTCAAATTTGAAAATTCAAATTTGAAAATTCAAATTTAAAAATTCAAATTTGAAAATTTGAAAATTTGAAAATTCAAATTTAAAAATTCAAATTTGAAAATTTGAAAATTCAAATTTGAAAATTCAAATTTAAAAATTCAAATTTGAAAATTTGAAAATTCAAATTTGAAAATTTGAAAATTCAAATTTGAAAATTTGAAAATTCAAATTTGAAAATTTGAAAATTCAAATTTGAAAATTCAAATTTAAAAATTCAAATTTGAAAATTCAAATTTGAAAATTCAAATTTAAAAATTCAAATTTGAGAATTTGAAAATTCAAATTTAAAAATTCAAATTTGAAAATTTGAAAATTTGAAAATTCAAATTTAAAAATTCAAATTTGAAAATTTGAAAATTCAAATTTGAAAATTCAAATTTAAAAATTCAAATTTGAAAATTTGAAAATTCAAATTTGAAAATTCAGATTTGAAAATTCAAATTTGAAAATTCAAATTTGAAAATTTGAAAATTTGAAAATTCAAATTTAAAAATTCAAATTTGAAAATTTGAAAATTTGAAAATTCAAATTTAAAAATTCAAATTTGAAAATTTAAAAATTTAAATTTGAAAATTTAAATTTGAAAATTTGAAAATTCAAATTTGAAAATTTGAAAATTCAAATTTAAAAATTCAAATTTAAAAATTTGAAAATTTGAAAATTCAAATTTAAAAACTCAAATTTGAAAATTTGAAAATTCAAATTTAAAAATTCAAATTTGAAAATTTGAAAATTCAGATTTAAAAATTTGAAAATTCAAATTTAAAAATTCAAATTTGAAAATTTGAAAATTTGAAAATTCAAATTTGAAAATTTGAAAATTTGAAAATTCAAATTTGAAAATTTGAAAATTCAAATTTAAAAATTCAAATTTGAAAATTCAAATTTAAAAATTCAAATTTGAAAATTCAAATTTGAAAATTCAAATTTAAAAATTCAAATTTGAAAATTTGAAAATTTGAAAATTCAAATTTAAAAATTCAAATTTGAAAATTTGAAAATTTGAAAATTCAAATTTAAAAATTCAAATTTGAAAATTCAAATTTAAAAATTTGAAAATTTAAATTTGAAAATTCAAATTTGAAAATTTGAAAATTCAAATTTAAATATTCAAATTTGAAAATTTGAAAATTTGAAAATTCAAATTTAAAAATTCAAATTTGAAAATTTGAAAATTCAAATTTGAAAATTCAAATTTAAAAATTCAAATTTGAAAATTTGAAAATTCAAATTTGAAAATTCAGATTTGAAAATTCAAATTTGAAAATTCAAATTTGAAAATTTGAAAATTTGAAAATTCAAATTTAAAAATTCAAATTTGAAAATTTGAAAATTTGAAAATTCAAATTTAAAAATTCAAATTTGAAAATTTAACAATTTAAATTTGAAAATTTAAATTTGAAAATTTGAAAATTCAAATTTGAAAATTTGAAAATTCAAATTTAAAAATTCAAATTTAAAAATTTGAAAATTTGAAAATTTGAAAATTCATATTTAAAATTCAAATTTGAAAATTTGAAAATTCAAATTTAAAAATTCAGATTTAAAAATTTGAAAATTCAAATTTAAAAATTCAAATTTGAAAATTCAAATTTGAAAATTCAAATTTAAAAATTCAAATTTGAAAATTTGAAAATTTGAAAATTCAAATTTAAAAATTCAAATTTGAAAATTTGAAAATTCAAATTTAAAAATTCAAATTTGAAAATTTGAAAATTTGAAAATTCAAATTTAAAAATTCAAATTTGAAAATTTGAAAATTCAAATTTAAAAATTTGAAAATTCAAATTTAAAAATTTAAATTTGAAAATTTAAATTTGAAAATTCAAATTTGAAAATTCGAAAATTCAAATTTAAAAATTTGAAAATTTGAAAATTTAAATTTAAAAATTCAAATTTGAAAATTTGAAAATTCAAATTTAAAAATTCAAATTTGAAAATTTAAAAATTCAAATTTGAATATTCAAATTTAAAAATTCAAATTTGTAAATTTGAAAATTTTAAAATTCAAATTTGAAAATTCAAATTTGAAAATTTTAAAATTTGAAAATTCAAATTTGAAAATTTGAAAATTCAAATTTAAAAATTCAAATTTGAAAGTTTAAAAATTCAAATTTGAATATTCAAATTTGAAAATTTGAAAATTCAAATTTGAAAATTTGGAAATTTGAAAATTCAACTTTGAAAATTTGAAAATTTGAAAATTCAAATTTGAATATTTGAAAATTTGAAAATTCAAATTTGAAAATTCAAATTTAAAAATTCAAATTTGTAAATTTGAAAATTTTAAAATTCAAATTTGAAAATTCAAATTTGAAAATTTGAAATTTAAAAATTCTGGTTTGAAAATTTGAAAATTTGAAAATTTGAAAATTCAAATTTAAAAATTCAAATTTGAAAATTTTAAAATTCAAATTTGAAAATTCAAATTTGAAAATTCAAATTTGAAAATTTTAAAATTTTGAAATTCAAATTTGAAAGTGCAAATTTGAAAATTTGAAAATAACTTTTGAAAACATAAATAATTCGACAAATACAGAATCTGAAACTTGTCATTTTGATGCATAAAGTTAGCTGCTTACAATATACAAGTAACGATGTCCGTTAATCTCACGTATTTTAATTTCTATATTCATTTCTAACTTATATATTATTGTATGTTGTAAATCGTGACGAAACGCTCAATTAATTTCATCAACCAGAATGGTAGCTACAACTTCTGATAAACTCTTGAAAGCATTCCATCGTGGTAATATATTATCGGTGCTTGTAACGTAATTATGTGTTGTGCACTTGTTTATTAAACGATCTTCACGTCGAGCGTAAATTGGACTGAAATATTTCACAATGCTGGCAGAAATTTCTTGAAAATTCATGCCAGCCAAACCCATATCACCACAGTCCGTTGAATTATTCGCTAATATTACGTACGCATATGAAAAGCAATGTATTTGAAGGATAATATCTTCGAACATGTTTGTTCATTATTAATTACCGGTCAATTAAATCTGGATACAGAATATTTGCACATAAATATGATTATAGTCTTGCAGTATAAGTATTGGGTTGGCAAGTAAGTAATTGTGGATTTTGTCATTAGGTGGTAATTACTTGCTAACTCAATAGGAATGGTTACCGTGGCAAAAGTCGACTTCGAAGCATCTTTGAGGTCGATGGTCACGACGGTCCAGTCAGATGACTGTGCGCCTGTGTGTGAGTGAGATCGTGTGGCCAACAGAAAAAACGAAAAGACAGTCTTCGATTGGCACGTAGGGAGAACAGACTTGTACCGAAGCGTTCTTTTCGTTATATCGTCTTCGAAATTTTATTTGCTGGTTTGCTGTTGTGAAACGCGATCCTTACGTATATTTACAATTGAATTAAACATTGGTACTGGTTTTCCTATAATAATGATTTAAAGCACTTCTTATCCGCGATATTTACGTTTATAACCATGATTTACATTTAATGCGAGTCTTAAACTTTTAATACATTTTTTTTATCAACACGTTGATAAAAGATCAAAGATTGAAACATACTACAACATGACGTTTAATTCTTGTAAAATATTATGCTGTAATTGTGCACTTGTTTCCGACAATGTTATCCAGGTCATTCGTATTGCTGAATATTGCCGAAAATTCCATAGCCCATAAAGTTAATTTTATCTGAAACGTATTTTAGTAAGCGTAGATCACCGATGAGCGTGGCAGTCAATGTGCCAGAGGATTATTTTTATACAATATGGATACGGAAGGTAGTCGCGTTTTTCATCAGCTTTGTACTGTTGTTTAAAGTTCGGTCCACAGTTCGCGGCTATTTTTAATCAAACTGCCGCTTCGACGCACGGCTAGCGAATCACAGATTAAAGCGGAAAATTCGAATCCTTAGGCGCGGTCGGTGTTTGAACGGAAGGCGCGGCGAACTTCCTTTTGCCACGAGCAAATACACGCACCGAGCTTCGACCAGTGGCCAGCCAGTAACTTTCTCGCGATACCACTTCGCCTCTTTCTCTTCTACCCCTTTTGCCGTGTTCTATGGAAACATCGAGCTTTTTGCTGTCGATCGAGTCGACCCAACGAACAAACCAGAAAACGAAGAACCGAGCTCTTTGTAATTTAGTTGACGATGTTTGCTCGAAACAGTGCAACTTGCCCATTGTTCTAGATATTTGCGAGCAATTTCTTCGTCGGTCGTTAGTTCTTTTTCTTTTTTCTACATTTATGATTCGTGCGGTAATAGTTCTATCGCAGTGCAAAATAAATTTTTTTTAGTAAACTTACAGTGGCGGACAAAAGAAAGTTTTTACACGAAGGATCATAAGTAGACCATAATTTTCCAATTTATTTTTAATCATTTACTTTGGATTTATGTTTAACGAGAGCAACGAATAAATATAACATATACGATAGAATAGATGTGGTACAAACTTTTAGTACGAAAGTTACCAAAGTTCGTAGTGTGTCAATTGAAAATTTTAGGATTGAAAAGAACTTAATTAACCAGACATATACTCGTTAAATTCAAACTTCGGAGAAACGTTTCCCACGCATTGATTTGACAAAAGTTTAGAGATCGTTAAACCGATATATAAAGTTTATGAAAATATCTTACACGTTGTATGGAAGTATCTGATTGAAAGTGGTCTACCAAGCATTGAAATTACAAAAAGTAGTGCATGGAGTGCCATTATTATACTTGCTAAAGCATACTGCCTTGCAGGGAAACACGAGGTGACTTGTTCAAAACTGTAATGTATTTTATTCCGAGGAACAAACAGCGAAAATTGAACAGAGAAAAAATGCGAGTTCCGTATGCGGATCATGTGAAATGTGGTTTCCAAGATCTGTAAAATAAATGGAGGAACGGTGTATACGGGGGCAGTGAATGCATGATGTAGTGGTGCGACATAGCTCGTAACGCGACAGGGAAGTTGATGATTCCTCGTAACAAAGTATTATACATCAGAAATGTAGAATGCAGCTTCTTCGAACGATCTTTCGTTCTACAAGAAAAATTACTTCAGAAGCCATTGTATACGGCCAGACTTTATAAACAAAGTTTAATAACGCGTACAAACTTTTATTATTATCATTTAATATTATTCATTTCGAACGTATGTCGTTGTTTGGTTTATCTAATTATTGTCGCATATTTATCATAATAATAATAATCCAGTTCTATGAATATAAGACAGTTCATCGTAACGTCAAAATGTATAAATCGATGCTATAAGCTTGGCAGATTCGCGTAATCGTTCGTAAATCATCCCGGACATCTTCGGTTTACATTTTCCTTCTTAACTCGGGCTTTAATCTCGTGCTCTAGCTTATAACCAAAATGTATTTAACTTAGCAGAATGCCCTTGATGCTCCGACTATATTCTCACGTGTTATTCTCCGAAAACTATATCATCCTAAAATTATTTTGTCATAAACCTAATTTCCACGAAATATTGTAAATCGATCGTTTTCGCTATTCTCCAAGTTCTCGTGTTCTATTTTCGTCAGAATGAAACATTCTGTCTATCGTTTCGAGACATCCGAGGAACCTGAAGTTTTGTTATTTTTTGTGGTGTTTTCGTTCTTCAATTAAAAATATTTAATCGTTATTTCATAACGTTCTGCATAATGTAATCTTACTCAAACAATAAAAGCGAGCAGGACATTTTAGCAATCAGATTACCGCACACGATTCTTAGCCATCAAAATACCAAGAATACTTCGCTAGCGATGCTGTATCAACCTAAAAAGTACCATATTATGCGAATCTACAAAATCTCAACGAAAAATTAGGAATTGAACATTTTGATCACTTTCATATTTCCATCAATATGTAATTAATAGTAATAATATCGTTCTTATCGCGAGCACTCCGCCAGCAAGTTCCTATATCGAAACAGTGTTATTCCCACGCTGAAACTCGCAGCGCGCTCCTTTAATCCAAGTTCACGCGTCTTTATCGAGATTTGAAGTTTCGCGTGGCAACGTGGTTGGCCAATTAACGCGCATGGAACGCCATCAAACAGCCACTCGAATCGACTGCCATGTTACTTCGCGAAGTGTTCTCGCGCGGCGGTTTGCGAATGGTATTTTCGGTGGACCGCCGCATCGCTTCGGTTTAATCTTCGTGGCGCGTTATGCGGCTATTTAAGGTCAGCCGGGCGCTCTGCTGTTATTTTTAATCAAACTCCCACGAAGCTCGTCTCGATGGTGGCCCTAGAGAGAGAGAGAGAGAGAGAGAGAGAAAGAGAGAGAGAGAGAGAGAGAGAAGGAGAGAAGGAGAGAAGAGTAGAACGAAGAAGGGACAGGGACGCGGAGGACAGGGAAGGAGTTTTCTGGTGCAGTTCCGGAAGTTCGAATCCTTGGACGCACATATCGGTTTAACGAGAATCGCTCGACCAAACTACATACACACAGGTGCGCTTATAACGGTGTGCGTGTGTGTTTTCACAGGAAGAAGAAAGTGGACCATCGTTGCTGCCCGTGCAAGGTTTAATTCCTCCACGTTGTTTTTTCGACGCGCAGGTCGTTAAATCGTAGATTAGTTTCTCCGCTGTCGAATGAATTATTAAGAACCGGTTAAGAGCGAGGCTCAGTGAAAATAGCGATGCTAGAGTCTCGGGGATGTTCATTTGGTTCCTGGTGAAATGTTAATTAGCTTGTTACGCCGTGTGCTGATCAGGATGGAAAGAAGTTTTTCGGTTCGGTAAACAGTTTCGTGTAATTGGATCGGTTTTAAGAAATACGGTGGCTACAAAAACTATTTCCACGTCATTGTATTTATCGTAGCATTTACATATTAAGTAATTACGTATCGTTTAGCAATACATATTAGATTGTCCGAAAGGTGTCTTTCTTTCGCAAACGTGTTTTCCACAGCAGTGCACCTTCGTACAAACGTGAAACCAAGTGTGTGAAATGTCGCGGTGTTTATCTCAACAGAACAAATTGGATCGTACGTAATTTGACAAAATAATATAAAGCAAAAAACGTTGTGCGTTTATTATTTCCTCATAAAACGAAAGAAACTTTTTGGGCAAGCTAATACGTTCTCGTGAGTAGAAAAATTTGACATCGTGAAATGAGATTTGAGACTCTGAACGAAATACATTCCTCATCGGAAAATAAAGGCGCGTGCAAATATTTTTTGTAGCCACTTTATGAGGTCTATTATGAAAGAAATTACAAATCCGTAGGCTGCCAGGCTATGAAGGACGTCGCGCGAACCATCTCATGCGACGTAACAATGTAATTTTATCGTTGTTGATGGAAAAGAGGCAGACGTTCAACGCACAGCTTTATTTTGTCTAACGCAATTGGATGGTGTTTAAGACGTTGTTATATAATTAGATTTATGGAAGATATTATAGCAATAGCAGTTCGATTTAATTGATCTCTACTTAATCAATCCTTGGGCATTTAAATATAGAGCAAGCAACGATACTGCCATTTCGATATCAATTTTAGGATTCAATCGAAATATCTTATAATTAAAATAACGGAGTTTATCGTATTTTTCAAAGTAATGGTTTATTTTTTGCGCAATTATCCGGAACTGCTCGGTGTTTTGTTAAATAAGAGAAATTACGTTTAGCGGTATTTCGGAAACAACGTTGATATTTGGCGAATTTTCATTAAATTTGTCATAGAGACCCATCAACGTCGTTCGATGAATTTCCGGATCATGCAGAAATTTTGAATTGCTGCCAGCGAGCCAGCAAACCATCGATCAAACTAAATTTTATTACCGATGAACGTATAGATAGCCCTCGTGATCGTTACCAGCGTCTTTCAAGCATTTGAGGTCTTCATTTAAAAATTTTCCAATAAAAGTTCATAAAACTGCTCGTTTCTAAAATTCCGATATTGAAATATGACGTAATTTGATAAGAATTCTCACAAGATGGTCGATTTGGAAAATTAGCATCTTCGATTTAGAATTATCCAAACAGGTCAAACTGACGGAAGTATTCTTTTATGAACATATTTGTAAATTCCAGTAGCACTATGATGAGAAACTATCGTCAAGATACTGATGAAATTTGCAACAAATCTGAAACATTTAAATAACTACTACTACACATTTGTATATTAATTTTCTTCTAAATATATGTTTGCAGAAGATATCTCGTAACTTCCACGCATATTTTCAAATTGATTTCAATTTTTGTCAGTACAATCGTATCTCGTCACGGTGATAATGAGATTTCAAAATCTTGTACATAACACACACGCGGTATATACATAAAAGTTTTCTGCGGTAATCGTGCAAATATCTTCGTATTTTATCTTCAATTCTAAATAAATGCCACGCAATAGAAATCTACGCGAAATTTGAACTCCTCAATTTCGTGACTCAAACGTCAACGATTAATTCGCGATATACGAACGAAAACATATCGTGAATAAGCTAATTTGAATATTTGAATCATCAATTTTTCCTCACTTTGTACCCACACAAATCCTGCATTCGGTTATTTATCGAATGTACACAACGTTTTGCGCGCATCCGCGATCGTCGAGATAATCTGTAATTACCGCAAACGAAGTCCAGCCAATTAACAAAGGTCGATTAAAATGGAATAAAAAAAAGGGGAAAAAAAAGGATAGTGACATTAGCGACATCCAGATGCTCGTGCTTACATATTCTTCCACGATTTATCACCGGTATTACCGATATATTTTCTTAATCATGATTTCGCGTGACTTCGTGTGTACACTACTGTGCACGTGTGTCTCGTTACATCTTTCTGCCCACATGTTCAGCCAACGTTTTAAATATTTTCGCGTTCAGATCGCGCTATCCCACACCCCACGCGATTCATTTTGATCGAAGCCGACAATTCAAGCGTTTGAACGTTTGATTTCGAACGACGAGGGAAATGAAGTTCGAAGACGTTACCGTGACTAAGTACTCTCCATAGTATAACGACACAGTATAATAATTATAAGCGACAAAATCATTGCTTTATAATAGCAACGATAATTACCGATAATACGTAATAATATTTAAGTTTGATTTATCCGCGATTCTATGATTAAAATCTCGTTAAAAATAAGCGAACGTCTGAATATCTCTGATTAGTCCACGGATTTTTACATATCTTTTTATATACTTTGTTAACATTGAATATAATGCACGCATTATGTAAAATATTGTACTGTACTTGTGTACTTATAAGCGGTAGCAGCGTATTTAATATTACGGTAGGTTCCTTTCTCTCGGTCAGGTTTGCGGTACACTTCAGGTTCGCGAAAGGATTCTAGAGTTTCGGAATCGTAATCAAAGTAGCTTTAAAGCGTAGTTCCTCTTCCTGTTGCTTCGCGGGAACCGTGCCTCACATGACAATTGACGCTACGCAAAGCGTTCCGGGGATCGTGTGGTTACCACGCGATTCTTCTTCAAGCCTCTAACTTACTGTGGGAAACCAGCCTCCCTTTTCCGATGACTAAATTTCTTTCAACAGCATCTCCATTTAACCAGTTTATATATCGTCGCAAACGATACGAATTACATTTAGCTTTGGTTCTTTCATTAAACGAGCAAAATCATCTTTACATTGTACGCGAGTGGTTTAATCGAGGTTTTACCGAGATTTATTCTTTATGTTGGAATTTTTATTCACAGTGTTGAATGTCGTTGATTGAATGGTTACGTTACAATGTACAGTAACGGAGTTTTAGTTGAGCGTGAGATTTTTTGTTTAGAGAGTTTTCCGCGTTTTTGTTTCTCCTGTTTTAACGAATCAAATAGAAATCCGGCATTTACAAGTGTTTTACAAGTCGTATTTTTCAAAAAATCTGTAGATAGACGTGGTTGTGTATTTATATAATATCGACGTTGTATCAAGGGGAATGTTATTGGTGAAATTTCAGGGGTGCTTCAAGTAATTAAAATCTATTGGCGTGGTTTCTCTATTGTGAAGTCAATTCCGAGAGGCATCATGGTGCTTTGTGTTTCGAAGGCTGGAGAGTTTTGATCGCAGAATAACTGTATAGGAATTTTTCGTTTGTTAGGGCGTAACACGCAGTCAAACTTTCAGTTTAATGAATTATTGTCCTGTACTGGTTCGTGTATATATGCAATCAGAGTGAAAAAATTAGTATGGAAGAAAGAGTGAAGTTGTAAAGGTTGCGTGTCGCCATTGATTCGAAGAAAAGGAGATTTTATTTTTTTTTTCACTTTAAATTATCGTTCATATTCTGTCAACAATTTACATTGATCTGCATCTTTTTATATAATATATTAGGTTACTGTTTAGATTATGTCTAAAAGCAGAGTATTGGATCAGGTTTGCAAAAATTAGTCTACGCTATACCAATACGTAGATACTTGTAGCAATTGGAATACTCGGAAAGGTTAAACAATTCTGTTATCAAATTTCGTTATTAAACGAATCTGTTCATTGAATCCGACAATTTTGTTCGCAGAATCCATACGCCATATATTTAATGATCCAAAGGAGACCACTGTCACCTTTGATTTCCCTTTGAAACTATTTCAGCCAACATTAACTTTATCAAGGATTTCAGGATCTTAATAAGCTCTTGTATAAGATACATTTGGGACTTTGGACAAGTACAGCGAATCCAGGATAGTTGCGCTACGTACCTTTCGGTGTTAATTGCAGTTGACCTTCAATTAGTTCATAGCATGATTACTCCAGAGTATCTTAAATATTCAGAATAATATAGCTCACAGTAAATCTATTTATTAGGTCGTTTCGTAATTTCTGTTCCTTTATCACCATCGATCCTCGATACGTATACTTCATAAAATATTACACGCTGATAAGGAAATTATTTCTTTTTTTTTCCACCACACCTCTTTCAACCTCTTTGTAGTATGTAAATTTTTTCAGAAATCAATAATAACTAATGGAGAGTTTGCGTGTATGTTTTATTACGGTGCAATTTTCGATACGATTAAAACGTATTTGGAACAGAGCAATAGAACTTGAACCGCGATTGAGAGACCTGAATTATCGTAAACAATAATGTAAGAACTTAATCTCTGAGTATATCTCACGATCTACATTCAGTTGAACTTCATATTTCATGATTCATACTTATTGCTTGTATTATACGAAATTAAAATTACAAGGTTTGATAATACCTGCAATAGTCTATGCATATTTCATTTCTAGTAAGCAAAATCTTTCCAAATCCATATCACACTGTCATTTATTTATGGAACTTTGATGACAATACGTTGTTCCTCAGAGTTCTACGTTTCTTCCGATTCTTGCTTATTAAAATACGAAGAAGAAAAATCACTTAACCGCCCCTTATTTAAAATACATCTCCATAACCAATATCCATATCCATGCTTTAAGCGAGATATATCGTGGCGTCTGCCTTTCAATATTTATAACCGAATGTCGTTTCGTGCAAAAGGAAGATAAAGGATCGTGTATATTTTTTTACACCATGTCACATCCTACGTTTAGCATCGTTAACCCTTTCACATTTACAAACAAGGTACTTGGCAAACCGATCTTTACACCTAATCTTTGCACGAGATATCTCACGTCGTAATGAAAAGACACGCGAGATATCTCGTGCAAAGTGTCGCACGACATCCAGAATATATCTCATCCATAGATGCAAAAGGGTCAAAAGAATATTATGCAACAGTCTACACGAATTCACTTAATGGAACCGCGTTCAATATCTACCTGCGTACAAATTTTAATCAATCGCGATACAAACGTTTCACGAAGTTCTTATCCTTTCTTTCTTTTTCTTTTTTTTCCTTAATTCATAATTAGCAAGAACTAATGGTCGTGGAATTAAGAGCACTCGTATTTTCTACACGACGATATAATGATATTAGGGTCGTAGCTTGTATTACATTAACTGTATTTTATGTTTGTACCATAATGGCAAGTACTCGCAATATGTATATTCGTCATCGTATACAACGCAAATGTATACACGCACATATACGAAGGTTCTCTCGTAAGTCAATACATCGTCGTCGTACCGATTCATACGAACTCTGTTCGTATCCGCAGTGTCGTTGCATCGCATGCCTTGTGAAATCTGACGACGGTCGACAAAAGCATAGTGGATTCGTCGATTACGCGAGGAACAATTTAAACGTTATCGAATTTATCGACTGATTTTAATTTACTTGAAAGGCTAGCCGCGATCGGTATATCGTCGATAGAACTCTCCTATTGGCCGCGATTTCAATCAAATTAGAGATCATCCGCGGGAAATATCGTGGCTCTCGCGTACGCGTATATTCCGTTGTCCACCACTCGTCGTTGTTATTTTTCTGTTTCGTTCGTTTTCTTTAAGTAGAACACGATCTGTGCACGCGAACGGATAATTTGCTTATTGCGCGCCTTCGCCAGACGAGCGAGTAATTTCCTCGAATCGGCGTTTATTAAACGATACCATTAACGGCCAGACAACCAATGACTTTTTATATTCATCTCGTAAAGTGACTTGGAATGTGACGTAAGGGCTTTTAAGGTGAATGGTAATTTGGTTACCTTGTCGTTGGAAAATACAGGTTGATGGAAAATGTTCTTGGAACCGTGGCATCGATTCCTTAACGCGAATTAGGATCTGGTTATTATTTAAAGCGCTTGGTATCTTGTCGTTTGTCGTTAAGCTCGCGACTAGTGCCACAGGATCCTTATCCGAAACCACTTGCAGAATGCAGTTAATACTGTAAGTGGTATTTTAGAAGTTACAAATGTGTGAACACTCGTAATCTACATAGTAGAGCATAGTAATTGCATGTGCGATTATATTTAATATTAGATATCAGGTGTTTCGTTGTGTCAATTGTCTTTCGCTATTAGTTGTCAGTAAACGTTATTCTTTAAATGAACACGTAATACGCGTCAAGATATAAGAATCAAATATCGAAGATGTAACCAACGACGTCTTACCAGCGCTGAGAAGCTTTAGCTGAAACAAGTAACGTTGCGCAAGTGGATTGCGTTTAACATAAAACTCCAAAATTATACAAGCTACACAGCAAAAATCTATAACTTACAACCTGTCGCTTCTTCGTTCGTTCATTAATATCGTTAGTTAACAGATTATTGTACTTCGACCGCTTTTTATTGGCTGTAAATTTTGTGCAATTACGAAGAATACGTTACCTACAGTTCGTTAATAGATTAGTATATTATAACGTATTGTATAAAATATTTGATAGAAAAGAATTATAGAAAAATTATAATCAAACGACATTGTATCGTCAAAATTCTGTACACTTTAAAGCCTGCAACTAGATCCTGTACTTTTAACAAAATTTACTCTCATATAATATCGTATCAGTCATTTTACACTCAATAATTTAACCAATTCGAGCGTAATCTGAAACCTTCGTCAAATCGAATCGATTGGTTTAAAGGCACGGCGAATATCTCGTTTATCGCGTAATTAAGCAAATTAATTATAAAATAATAGTAGTGATAATAATAATATTTTCGTTTTCGATGCTATAGTCGTTTCTCTTGTCGCGTAAATTACACAGCGAATATTTACAAAACGGGCGGCTTTTATCGAGCTGGCCGAAGGACCGGTAAATCAATTAACCGGACGCCGATGTTGCATAAATCGATTTAACCGCGTTTGAGTAATAAAACTGCGCACGTAATCAGGCATCCGATATACAATCCTTAATGATGATAATCAGAATCTAGTAGCAGTAATTGCTGTTATTGTGCGTTTGTTTCGGACTCGCCCTATGAATGTGAACAGAAATTAAACTCCCGCTGTTTTCGTTGATTGTACGCTCTTTTAATAACTCTATTCGATCTTTTCTACTAATTATTCTGCTATTATATCAGTTCTCCTTTTTATGGAAATTTCTGTTTTGGAGACAAAAGCGAGCTTTGTTTGTCATTACCATCTAATGACAAAATCCGCAATCACATAGTTGCCAACTCAATATTATCGTATAATTAACCTTGGGATTTTTATGCATTCTAAATGAGAAATCTTAAGACATAGAAATGCATAGGATTCGTGCAATATGCAGAAACATCTAAAATATCTAGAGTACGGTATCCTTTACGGTCTTTAATAGATAAAACATTTTTCTGAGTTGAACAGAAATGCATAGAATTCATGTAATATGCAAAAATATCTAAAATATCCAAGGTACGTTATCCTTTACAGTGTTTAATAGATAAAACATTTCCCTGAGTTGCACAGAAATGCATAGGATGCGTGTAATATGCAGAAATATCTAAAATATTCAAAGTACGGTATCCTTTACAGTATTTAATAAATAAAACATTTTCTCGAGTTTCATTTTGCAAAATATATTTTATTTCAAAATTATTATTTGTCGTTTCTTGTTTAATATGGAACGTAAAAGTTTGGGTATTTTTAATATATATGGCTACTACATAACGTTCCTAAATATTTATCTGAAAGGTTGAAATACGTTTCGTAAAATTTATAATTTTTTAAACAATGAAATAACGGCAAGAAAAATGGAGCGATAGTGAATCAAAAGCTTAATTCGCAAAACTGTGTATAGAGTTCGTCGTGATTTACAGATCTCGTATCTGTCTAACCTGTATACAATAGCTAGACGAAGAAAAGCTATTACCTTCCTTCGTAAAGTTTTCAAGCGCAGCATTTGCTTTTAAAAGCTCGGCGATTCTCTTCATCGATCTCTCTGCCAGCTGTTTCTAGTATCGTTAAGCCGGCAATAGCGTAATTATAATCTTTATCGTTTCTTCTTTCTCGTCCTTAATTTCTGTATAATTTACAGGCGAGCTTACTTCGAAGCTAAATAAGACGTTTACGGGGAGCTTTACTTTGTAACGTTTAAGCTGTATTCTCTCATCTCTGTCTGGTTTTCAGAGAGCACTTTCTTCTCTCAATTAAAATTGTATAACGTTTAAAATTTGTTTCAAGAATTACGTTAATTTTATAAACGAAAGAAGGAATAACGATCTCATCCGTAGAGTTAATACGTCTTCAAATAGAACGGATAAGCAGAAATAATGTATTCGAGATATGTAAATGTATACTCATAAAGGAAGTAAATGTAATCTCGTACAAGGGGATACTATGACCCAGCGAAAGCTGGAAGGCAATTTCAGTACAGATTACAGATAACTAGAACCATATCAGATGTTTATTAATCGCGATATAGAAAACAAGAACCAACAGTTTGCATAATCCCAGCTGCATCTTCAAACGAACTCCACATCTCTTCTCATCATTCCTTTCTCGATATTAATCCAGTATACATACGAACTTTCTACTTCTCATCTTGTTCGAATAACTACAAATGATATAACAGAATTTTTCTTCGATCCATAAATGAATTGTACAAACTTTACATACAGAAATACCAAAATATTGGAAATAAAAATCTAAGCAAGTAGAAAATTCTAACAAATCTCACCTTCCAGTCGAATTTTAATAATCGAGAAAGCGAATCTCTATAACTAGGACGTTTGTAAATTCTTTCCAATTTGTTACGAGGAAAGGAAACATACTTTCGATAGAAAAGAAATCAAAGTAACTTTGAATCTGTGAAAGAAAAATCTCTGGTGATCCCTCGAGAATAAACAGTTTTTCGATATTTCGTTTCATTTAAGAGATGCTGACTCGTAGCAGATGTTGACTTACCCTGTATATATTGTATAGCTTACAGGTATTATTTATCATACAATAACGGAACGTGCTGTATTCTCACAGAAATGCTCGTACTTCATTGTATATCGTATCAAGAAAGGATCAAAAATTTATAAGTGAAGTTTCTCTTGCTTCGTTTTCCATTCGTTCAAACGAAAAGCAATTTTACGCGTCAAATCGGATTTCATAATAAATATTTTTCTACGGACATTTTCGTCTATTTTTCCTTGTAAGAAATACAGTCGTTTAAAAAGATAATCGAAATAACGTTGATTAAAAATTCTGCATAAACCGGTGAATTAATTTACAGCTCTTTGAATTATCGGTAAACGTTGTTCGGTGTATCTAATTCAAATACATGTGTTCTTCGCTCTGGATAATATCGCGGAAAAAATGTCTATAAAAATTTAATCAAATTACGGTACCCTCTGTATGAAGGTGAAAAGCGATATGAGATATAAGTATTCAGAATTAGATTTTCATAAAACTATTTTAAAAATGGATAGAGTAATTTAAAAATATTACCGATTCCTGCGCGTGATTCATGTTCTCTCGCCTTCCTCGATATTATATTAGATTGTGACACGTAAAATTTATGTTTGAACGTATATTAGATTTTTCACACAGATTATGTCTCGAAACGATGTCGCATACGTTTGCTCTATGGTTGCATAAAATTAAATATTAATTTATATCCTTTTTTATATGTAGATAAAAGTCCATGTTTGTTGCATGATATAATACATATATATATTGTACTATAGTAGTGGCCAAAAGTTTGAAGTCACTATATGTTTCATAGAATCCAAGAATTGCAAGAATTAAAGTTTAAAACGACTTAAAGTTCTGTTATCGTAGAAAACTGCTTCTTTGAAGGTGTAATCAAAAATAAAGAAAATCGTTATTTATAATCGTAGTATTTCAAACGAAACTTGACAATTTATTACGATTTCAACATTGCGCGTTTACTTTAATCGATGAATATACGTACACAGTAGGTACTTAATATAGTAATAATAATATGGAATAACAATATCAATAGCATAAATGTAATAACAAAAGCACTTAGATTACTCTTACGTAACGTTTGTGTGAACCTAGAGGAAGGTATATTTCACATGTTACAGCCTGCTATGTAGTTGCAGTATCGATAGTGAATGGGTCAAATCGGTACGGTTACTGTGTGCTGATTCGAATCTTTTCCGGCGGGTTCCACGCTTTGGAAAGTTAAGCCAAGCGGTTCACGTGGCCGTGGCCAACTTCTATACGAAGTTGCCCCGAGGACTTAAAAAGCTTTGTACGTTTCAGACGTTGCCGTTATCACGAATGACCAGCCGTTCAAACGAGAACAAATCGTCCGAACCATTAAAGTTGCCGAGGGCGCAATTAATTCCTAAACGGGAAGCGTTAAATAACAACACCAGGGAAAGGCGAGGAGGCGATGAATCGAAGAAGAAGGATTTTTGAAAGAACGCGAGTGATCGTTCTTTGTAAAATGCGATTTTGATTAATTAAAGTAAAACCGCTAGATGGAGAATTTTCGTCGATTTTAAATGATCGCCGAGTAAATTTGTAGAAGACTTTGCCAATTATCAGACTAGAATTTCAACGATTCTGTGAAAATTCTTTTAAGATCGTAAGTTTATCTTGACATTTTTAGTCACATTATAATCGATATCAGCATGTGACAAAGTGGTATTTTCATAACTGCAAATTTAGTTTTCTTATCTTTTTTTCAATGAAAGACTATCATCAGTTCTCTCAAACTTCTACTTTCTTTATTTTCGAACGATCTGCATAGCTGATTCATTAAAACGAAATAAATATTGATATCTTCTTGCTGTTCTGTTCAATTTCATTGCGCGCGTAAAGGGTTAATAGATATTTTCGAAAGTTACACGATATACGTCTGATGGTAGAAAATGATGGCGCAGTTGAAATCAAACAGTTGATGCTTCTTCCTTCTGTAATCAGGCCAGCGAGTAATTGAACTCCAGTTACCGTGATCACACGATCGATAAGAACTTCAGCGATGCTTCAACTCGGGATTTCTAGTGGTCATTTTTCACGTAGCAGCTTCTTCGCCTCGCCACAGATTTATTGGTCCCTTTGATTTCTCTCTTGTCCGCTTCTTAATTATCTATCTAATGTTAAGAAGCGAGAAGATATTAACGATATCTTCTTTCACAATGTTTCCTTTTTACAAGTATACATATTTGTGTTACTGATTATAATGTAAGTATTTTAATATTTGTTATATCTAATAATATTTTTATCTAATAATTTATATCCAGCAATATCTTTCATATCTCGATCTTGCTTCTATCTTAGCAACAAAAACGATTCGTATCTACGATTTATGATGTTTAACATTTCTTAACGTTAGAGAAATGTAGTTCGGTCAAAAATGAACGGGGAAGACGCAACATTTGCAGAGCAGTTTGCACAGTACAAAATACAAAACATTTGCACAGTAGAGTAACACAGTTAGAAACACGTAATTAATTGAATAAGTCAAGCGTCCTGATGTTTAATATATAAAGTCAAATCGACGAACCAAGTTGCTAATTTTTGTATTCTATAAATTCTTAATAGCTGTATGTAATTTCCCATAAGAGAAGAAGATTCCGCGATGAACTGAATATTTAAACAGATGCATCCCTTTCGTGGAAATATAGTCGTAGGTGATACGAATAAGTAACACAGTTGTCGATTATATTTTCATAACTGGCCAGGAATTAAAACAACGGAATAAAAATGATAAAAAGTTTAACTTTGAACGAATCTCGCTCTTCGATACGCTAGTTTTATAATGCGCGCAATGTGAATCCAAGTTACTGTGATATCGTAGTTATTGACTAACGATGATATTATATATATCTTACTCGTGTCTTAATAAAAATGTAAAGATTCGGATAGTTCTCTGTGGGCTTTCTCGTTGCTTTCTACGAAATTGTAATTTAAAAAATTATCACGGAGATAATAAAGAATTGTATAACGTAACGACGAGTACGTACGTAGATTAAAGTATAGCTTCATCTCAAAATCTCCTAGTTCATTTTTCTACAGTTAAAATAAATTTACGCACGATCTCACGTACTGATTTCATAATAAAAAAAAGTCTTCCAAAGAGCTTCCTAACACTTACCGATTCACAGAAACTCCAAAATTCGAAACGAGCTGCATTTCGCACGCTACGTGGTTATCGTCGTAGCTCGTTTCGTATTTTCGCGGTAAAAAGACATCAACTTACTGTATAAATGAAAAAAATAACAAAATATTCTCTCAAAAACTTCTTTAAAGCCACTGACTCTTAAGAACCAAACGTTCAAGGAAAAGCGTATATTCGTATATTACTTGGTTAACGTTATCATTTTTTTAATTTTTTTTTTTTTTTTTGGTACTTGCATTGTCTCGCAGAAGCTCGGCAAAATATCTGCAATGCAAAAAGGGCACGACAAACGGCAAATAGAATGAATTATTTAACGCATTACTTACTTACCCTAGGAGCACGGATGGGGGAGGTGGAGAGGATTTAAAATGAGTTACGATTATGACTGAGCAAATAAAACGGGACAGTAATTAAGCTCGGAGACAAAGTGACTTCAGGGGTCGATTAATTTCGGATTCAAATAGCTCGGAGTTATTCTAATTGATTCTCAGTGGCACCCAATTACTCGTTGCATTGGTTGCCTCATCGGTAACCATTCAATATCGTCGGGCCGCGAGCCCTGTAGAAAGTGGTCCTTGGGCGTTAATTAATTAGGTGGAAGAGTAATTGATCCGTGCATTCTTTCGCTCGAGTGCCGATAACCGGATAATGCATGTGCCACCGAGCCCGCAAACGTTTCCTGTTCCTTTAATTCGATTGGTTTCGACGTTTTTATTTGAGAGCTGCTTGGAGACACGAGAAAATAAGAGAACGTCACGTTGCTAATTCGACACAGTGGTTTCGAATGTTTCAGTTCTTTGAAGTTTACGATTCAGGACAAGGTAATAAATTGCTTGCGAAGTAACTTTAAATGATGTTGCGTGCTATAGCGAAGAAAGTATCGTTTGAAGGAATGTAATACGATTCGCAGTGCGCAGATATTTCTACTATCGGGCAAGGGAATAATTTTATAGATTTTCTCAAATGGTTGTTGGTAGATGACGGATATTTATCAAATTCATACGAACATAATTAGAAAAGTGAAATTTAGATAATAAATTGCTTTATCGATGAAATAATACAAAAACTACTACACTTGGTTGCCAGTGGATGCTATTAAGTTCCGAGAATTAACAGTTTCGATGAACAGAGAAAATCTACCATACTATTTGAAGAGTAACAAAGTCTGCGCAGAAATCACGAAGCATCCGCGACAGAATATTTAGTCTCATTCTCCGAATCTACGGCAACTCGTGGCCTCGTTAATTTTCTGAATCCCCGTCGAAAACACAAAACAGGATTGGAAATCCTCTGATGTTCCTGTCCGCTAGATTTTCCCAGAACTCTTTACATTTCCCTCTTGTTTTCTACGGAACGCCGATGAATATCTACAGGAAAATCCAGCAAACTAGTTCATCTATACAGACATACCTACGCAGGTGAATAAACGAAAAGCAAAGACCAAAGGGGAAAGAATGCTTAATAGCGTTATTCAGGGAAATGGAGTCGGTTTCATTAAGCCGGGCAAAATTGCATCGCACCGACGAAATGTTAGCGTCCTGGTGAATTATGAATTTGTAAGTCCTACGTTTTGCATATTTCATGTTCTTTGATATATATATATACATGTACACATAAACACGCTCAAACACACGAGTAGAAGAGCTGCACGGGGTGTCGATGTCGCTGTTGGTTCCTCCGTTATTAAACACATCGATTTTCGACTTCCTCGGATGTTTAATTTGCATTTTGAACAGCTTCTTTTTTTATTACCGAAAACAAGCCGCTGAGCTATACAGCTGTGCGAGTTTCGCGGTAGGCGCGTGAGAGCGCGCGCATACGAAAGTAATTAGCACGATATCGTCGGCCAGTTTCGCACGAATTTATTTTCACCAGCGGAAAGGACCTTGTGGTGTATTCGGCGAAAATTCGTTCCGATTTCGTTATTCTTCTCGCTTTGATTCGGATATACCGCGTGTAATAATCACGAATGAGTTCATCGTTAAATTCAGGGATAGCTGACGTGGAAGACTTGCGCAGAGACTGTGTTAACCGGGTACAATCTGTCTTCTGTTCGGTTTCGTTGTTTATTGAAATATTTCACGAATCATTCATTTTCTAGATGAACGATCAAATGTGGGTCACATATTTCTGGACTATCGTACGTAGTCGGAAGTTCTCTTAGTAAACAACGTGTATAAATTCCTTTGTAAATTGTTAATGAACTTTAGTATCGTTAATCGAAAAACTCGCAGAAACTACCTTGTTAAGTCAGAAGTGATACTATTTAAAAATGGTGAATATATTGATTTGCCGTCGAATGAAATTGGATTGCTTCACAAAAATAATCTGTGTCAGATCTACTTCTTTTTAGAACAGTGTTTGACAAGTGAGTGACATCCTTTCTTTGCTTACATACAGGAATGTCAGTGTGTCGGTCGGATAAAATTAGTGGCAAGGAAAAATATTCCTATTTGTTAGCTTTCTCCTTTGTTTTTTAAGTGATTAAAAATATTCCATTCAAGCGGATATAGATTGTTTACTATGCTTTGCTTGCTATGTTAATTAGAAAATGTTTCACTGAACCACGAGGCTCAGCTTCACAAAACAAAAATCTTCTGATGAATATTTTGTTAAATCGAATTGAAATTCTAAATTCTTCTAAAAAAAGATAAGAATTAAAAATAAATCCTACGAAAATTCAGCATTTTTCGCAATCAAATTATTATGTCAGTTTGAAGCTTATAACGATTGAAATCGGTGCTTGACCGAAAATTCATATTTTTCGCTGTTTCAAGTAATGCTAACGTAGCTCGTCTGTTTAATTTTCCACATCCTAGTCATGTTAAGATGATCAGCAACATCTGCAGAGCATAAAGTCTGTGGAGGCTATTTCCAAACGTAACAGATGCAGTTCATTACGCTTTAACAGAGTCGGAATCTTCGCAAAGGAACCACTATCTATATGTTTTTGGCTAGTCGCTGTAAAATGAATGGCTGCGATTAATATTTATTTCAAAAATAAGCTGACGATGGGCATAAAAACCCACGGGAAATATTGTAGCTATCACTTTTAAAGACTTAGAGAAATTTCGGTGCAGAAGATTTCAAAGTCTTAACGATACCCGCATTAACATAAATTAATTTAATGGATGCCTAAAAGTTTCATAAACTAATTACATTCGATATTTTGATATTTGTTGGTTTCTGATTGGTCGTTTAAATATTCAACAGTATGCTTGTTCGATGGTTGTAATTTAACATCCGAAAACGTTGATCAAAGTAATTTTTTAAGCTAGAAAAATTTACCAAATATCCAGCTGGACAAATTATAAAGTACAAATTAAATAATAATAAAAGAAAAAGAAATTTCATATTTTTCGTATTGAAAGTTGGTTCCTTGGACACGTCGTTTATTCGATATCTCGTTTCAATTTCTTTTTAATCGATTGTTCGCAATTGCATCGATCACTATAGTAGGTTATTAACCGCTCGATTGAAATTATAGACTGAATTCCATAATTTTCGGGAAAGATTGGTAGAAAAGTGGCATTACCATTAAAATATAACGTAACAGCAGAAAACTTGTTATTTTACACATTTAATTCTTTTTTAACCATCGGATATAACGAAAATATGTCGGTTAAATAAAAGTCTAGGTTTTAGTACGCTGGTTTATACGCGTAAGCTTAAGATAATATCGAAACGTAAAATTTTGGCGCGCAGTATGCGATTTATGTTAAAAAGGGAAATTCACTATCTTGCGCCTCTTTCAATATGGTGCACAAGGGAAGAACTTTCTAGGTCCTTGTATCTCTTTCAAAGAGACACAAATATAAGAGGTATTAGTGTCAGAGAGGAAACTCATTGTATTGTGCATTTCTCAAAGGAATCCATAAGAAAGCACAATAGTGAAAAAGGAACCGCCTGCATCGTGTCAATAGAGTAACTTCACCAAAGAGAGAATTACATATGTCTACACTGTATCTTCAACAACTTTAACCTTGGTTTCCGCAGGAAACTATTTTCAACTTTGTTCTACTAATTTCTTTGGAAAGATACTATCTAATCGTCACCTTCTGCAAACTCGAATAAGATATATGTATGTAGCTTCTGTTCTTTGATACATAATTCTTATCTGATGAAATCATGACTCCACTTTTGTCTATGCAAGCAGATAGAAGTAAAATTTGGAGATCAGATAATCGTGTAACTCGTTTCTTGATTTTGCTCGATCCGTCTATTACGTACTCGCAAAGATTTGATCCAGTTTGACGAGAAAACGACCGACTCGAGTGACTCACGAACATTGAGACAAAAGTAAATGGTGTACGGTTAACAGCGGATGAAAATCGTTAAGAGAAGATCGAATTTTGGACTCTTCCATGTTCAATCAGCATAGTTGGTTGATACTTGAATTGAAACACGCGTAGATACTCCGTCTACAACGGTCTACATTTAAAAAATGATTCGCAATAAAATCTTCTCCTCCTAACTTCCAATATCTCGATTTTTCCATCGTTTGATCCGATCGCGATTCTCTATACGATCTTAATGCTCTAAGAAAAAATTCTCCAGCTTTCGTCTCTAGATTCTGAACTGTTAATCCGTTCGATTAACAACTAGCCACTTCCAATTCGATTGTCTATCCGTGGTCCGCTTGGTTACTTGAATATAATATAATATATTGATAAACGCGAGAAAATCTCGCCAAAAAACGGCGCGCCGACACTGCGAGAAAATGAAACGGCGGAACGTGTCCCCTGGAATCGATGAAGGATGAAGAAGTAGCGTTCTTTCGCTCGTCGCATTGTCAGGTGACACCTTTGTATCACAGACTTTACGGCTGATGTCGCGAAATTAAACAAGGTCGCGGGCAGAAGATCGGGCAGAAAATGGAGGAGTTTAGAACGACGCGTTGTCTCACGGATCGTGAACGAAGCTCACGGATTTAAGGGGTGCGACGATAAAACCTTGACTCGTCCGCGTTTCCCACTACCGAGAACAATAAGAGGGTTTCTGTATTTCATGAATATTCCACGTGATCCTGAAAAACCGGAAAATGAGAACGAGTAGCTGGCTATATCTGTTTATTGGAGAATTTAGCGACGGTGTTTCTCGTGCTTTTTTCAATCTCGACCTGCTTTCGTGGTATAGTCGAAAGAAAATTCGTCCGTCTGTCAAGTGTCAGCCACGGTAAATTTTGAAAATTTCTTTTCATTTCGAAAAAATTAACGTTGCAATTACATACTACCAAGACGCTAATTCCCTTCCAAATATACCTAATCCCGTGCAATATAAAACAGGCAGAGATTTATTTCGGCCATTAAATGTTACAACGAGAATGCTACTATGGATATTTTACGTACTTCTGCATATTGCATGCACTCCGTCTATTTTCGCAGACGAAATTTCTTTAAATTTTCTATAAGGCTATACAAATCTACAGTCTAGTAATTATCGTCCAGTCAGTTAATTATCCCGAAATATATTTTGGACGATCTCACTACGTAGAAAGTTATTTTTCAATGCTAATCTCTCATTCCTTACAGCTAATCGAATGATCTTGACCTACTATGTATAACGTATTCTCAATGCTAATTTTTCACAAATGAATTTTGACAAAAAGTTTACGTAAGTAAAGGAGAATTGTACAATACGAACGTTTGTAAAAATAATGCGAAAACAATTTATAAGTCGCTTAAGGTCGCATCTACAGTATCTAGTTATCGCAAGTTGCAACTCCCTTGTCTGATCGTAGCGGAATTTTCTACTAATTTTGTTCTGCTGGTTGCCAATTAATGTTGCGTATACCGATTCCAATTTACGTACTTCGTTTCGGTAGATTTTCGTACCGCTGAGCTTATTAAACTAGTTTGCAATTATTATTATTTTTCGAAACAATACATAGTAATTGTATAAAACGCAGAAAGTATTTCTATAGTTTCAAATTCCCAGAAAGTGCATAGAATACTCATAATACGCAAAGATGTGTAGAATATGGTAAATAAAATAATGTTTGTAATATTCAATTTACGAAACAGATGTCTACTTTTGTCGAGGTTATTAGATGTATAAAGAGAGAAAACGCGTGGATAAAGTGTAAGATACAAAATATATATATTTAATAGAGAAGTGTAATAATAAATAGGAATACAATTTGAGCTGGTCCAGATCCGCCAACGTCAGCCTGTCTATTGTTAATGGTCTGTCTTCATGCCAGTCTTTTGTCTATATGCCGTCGATAGCTCCAGCGCTTGAGAAAACTAAAAAGACCAGATGTAGAGTTTTCGTAGAAGTGGTGACCTCTTCAACAACTTTGATTCCACTTTATTAATCATATTCATATCGGAGAAAAAACTGCAGTCTATTTATAACGAGCAACACTTTACCTGAATTTTAGTAAGATTATGGAAGATTCGCCGACCTTAATTCACGCGTGTTTGAACAAGATTAAAAAGGTGAAAAACGAGAATGTCAGCGGGGCATTTGCCAAAATAGTGTTCTGGCGAATGCGCAAACTTCGGCGTGCAAGCGGTGGCCACAAAGGACGGGTTATTCGTCTTGTACGGTTATGTGGTTAAACGTTGCCCGACCGAGCTCTGAATTGTATAGGAAACACGATAGAAAAGAATTTCTCTATTGCAAGTAACGTAGCAGAATTGCACTTGTCTGTTTTACATTTCTATAAATATAAAGATCGAAATAGGAAGGACGAGAATTTCGTTTGTCTAGTTTGCATTTCTATAAGTGTAAAGATTGAAATGGGAAATGCAAATGTCACTCGTACTTCTATTTTACACTTCTATAAATGTAGAAATTGAAATTAACTTCAGAAATTTATAATAGAAATGTACGTATCTGTATGTATTCGTCAACTTACAATTAGCGAAAAAGATTGAAGTGGGAAATGAAAATTTAGCCTTTACCTCTACCTTGTCTGGCTATACGTTCTTCTTTTGTAGACTGAAATTGAAATTATGTAACTTAATGAAAGTTTCCAGTGGAAATGTACATTTGATATAATACGTAAAAGTTGCGTAATCGTAACATTATAACAAGATATAAAAAATGTATTAGAAAAACCCAGGTCAAAGGCATCAAGAATATCGTCGTAATTTTAAAAACGAATACCGCCTCACAGTATCATAATTATGTTAATCTTTCCAAATTCCAAAAAAATAACGTCGAAGAAGAGAGTATGAAGCCTTTGAAATTTCCTTTGATAGAAATGACATTACGATAAATAGCGGAGTTTTATAATATAACTTGACAGAAAAAGGTCACAGATATGAATTAATCGCTGCACATCTCTTTGACAAACGTGCGAAAGGATCAAAATTCTACAAAGAAAATGTCAATAGTCGTATTTTGTAATTAATAAAAGTTTCGTTACTTCCATACGAGCTTCTAAGAATACAGTGACGTTAAATAGGCGAATCAGTTCAATTTGCACAAATCAGATCAACGACTCGTCCGCTACCTGTGCCGTGACTAGAACGAGCTCACACAATCTGAATGTAATTCGATTAACGACAAACCTTAATTGGAATCCGACCGCTGGCTTGCATTTAGTAATTTTATTTCGAATCTGTGGAACCTCGATCGATCTTCTTTCGAATAAACGATTCGTATAAATGCAACGCGGCGAAGATGAAAGCAAGAAACTAACGTTTCACTGGATCACCGAGCAACGTTTACAAATAACCAGTTGGAATCGAGAATCGATTTGCGTGGTCGCGATGAATGAACTTTTCATGAACATTCGGATCGTTAATTTTCCAACGGGGTAACGGTTTCCTCTTAACCGCGTGGAAAATCGTGAAATCCTGCGTCTGTTGATTTCAATGAGAGAAGAAAGCGAAACCTAAGGTCGTAACATATGAATCGTGCGTTTTCTTCGGTTGAAATAAATATGTTTCCTTTTCACATCGGAACAAATTTATTAACTTTCCCGAGACAGCATTTGCTATCAACTAAGAATTTACATTTTTTAAATCTACATGCTTCCCAGTCAGTCGTCCGTTTTCTTTGCTTTAAAAAATTAATATCACTCGTTAGCCTGGCGTATCGTTCTCTGCAATAATTCTTCTGCTCGATTCTATTCCTCCGACTGTTTGTGCAATACCGATCGATGAGAAAGAATAATTGTCGATCGATGGTTAAAAGATACGGTTAAAACAATACTGTATGGTATACTATTCTCTTTGGTAATTAAAGATTCAAACACGCTTGCAATCCGGGTATTTTTTTTTCTTTATTAAATCTCATATTTCTCGATACAATCTAAAAATAATCATAGTGAAGGTAGAGAAAATATGAGCGAAGAATTTAATAGAATTTAACAGAAACAGAGAGACTAACAAAATAAATGGAAGAAAAATTCAGAAATATAGGGAGGCGAGTATGAAACGATACAGGGTTTATCATTTTCCATCATAGCCGAATTTGTTGGCCGCTAAAGCGCGGGGATTTCATCGAAAGGAATATGTTTACGCGATTACGGATGAAAGTTCCGCTTATTTCGTCTGGAAGCGGGAAAAAAGGGGTTACCGATGACGATTCGTAAGAGACGCGGAGTGGAAACTGGCTGCCGTGAATTTTATACAAAACTTTTCGATTCGTCGATGTCGCTAATATACATAGAAAATAAGTTTTTGGCGTGAAAAGCACGGCAACTCTCTTTTCTCACGCTCTCAGTGAAATAGGCGCGCGTTCCATTTCCGCGCACGTCGATGCGTTCCGCTCCAGACATATTTCAGATGATCGAATTCAATTTGTTTTCAGACTTAAATTGCCGCTGGCAGTCAAGTCTTTCCTCCCTGCCTCTCTTTTTCTCCAGTTCGTTCATTTTTCCGAATTGACCGGAACGCGACTTCGTTACTCGAAGAATTTTATAGTCCGCGACGGGGCGAATCGAAGAGGCGTTAGAAGAATTGCCATAAGTAATGGTGATTTCTTCTGGAAACGCGTGGATGGTGTTCCAGCGTGAACGTGAATATGTACATTCGCGTGGTATTGATAGAATTTGCGCTTTCAATCCAGGTAATTTGAAAAGATGGCGGGGGAGACAAACTTTTAGGCTGCGTCACGTCGACGGCAGAAAAGATACCGAAGGGATGAAATTTGATTGGAATTATTCATTTCACGAGGAGTTCAATGGTGTATAGAATGGGGGACAAAATATAAGGTAAATATTGAAAAGGGTATCATCGATTAGGGGAAGAGCCAATGGGTATCTGTAAGTGATAATGAACTGTTATGGTCGAACGTGATGTTTGACGCAACGTACACCGTGTTACATTCATTTGCAAAGTAACAAATATATTTAGAAATATTTTAGAGTATGGTAAAATTAGGAAACTTTTTCATACTACGAATATACTCGTACATATGTTATAATTTGAAGATAATTTCTGCAAAGATACGAGAATACAATGTAACAAAGTATGTATTTCTATATTACTTCTGTCGGATGGGTTAAGATATTTTTAGATATTATTTTTCTCGTTTAACATTCACAAATAAAAATCTATAATTTACCTATGCATATATCGACCCTGAGTAGAAAATAAATTAAAAATTGCTTAGGAACTTATGAAATACTTTTCCGTAAATATAATTTTTATTTTACTAGAAATAGGCATTGTATGTTTATAAAAAATTTTGTATATTAAATTAATGCCTTCAAATCAGGTATTGGTAGAGTTATTTAATGAAACGAATATATACGAATATATTAAAATAATTAAATTTCAGTTTAAGATTACCGCATCGAGAAGTTAGCTACTAAATGTTGCATTAAGAAAGTTACATTTCGAATAGAAATATTCAGCCACGGAGTGACCATTTCAATAATTTATAGCTATTATTAATGCACTTATTTAGATTTACTCAGAATTAGAAATGCATTTCAACAAACCGCCTGCTGGTCCTATACTTTTTCACGTTGGTTCCAGAGAGTTTTATACTTCACAACTTTGCCGGATAAGTTATGTTCCTTGTGCCATATCAGAATAATTTCAATTAAGGGGATTAAGGTTTGATAAGGCCACGACTATTATAGTACCTCGAAAAGTTTCAAGAACTGAAGTTTGCCAGTTCCCCTTGAAAAATTATAGTATTCGCGTAACGGCAACGCGGATTTAATCCCGATAAGAGATCGGAACGAACAGAAAATAGATGAAACATCTGTCTGTCTGTCCCTGAATATATATAAAAAAAAAGTTAGCAGAAAAATTATTCGTGTCTTGTTTGCGTCCATTAAATTTCATCGAACGAAAAGATTAAACTGGGAGCCCATTTGAAAATTGAAAATGACATCGAATAAAGCTTCGCTATTGAACGTAGCTATATTTCATCGGAATCCGCTCTGTTTCTATCGAATACGTCCAGTTAAAAGTTGATCCTATTAAAAGAAAACCGCGATTTAATCACGAAGCTGGTCGAAAACTAATTTCATACATCCAGTCAGTGATATGATGGCATAAAACGCATAAAACGACCTTACTTTGTCGATAACACATTCGGATATCTACGATAGCTCTCGGTTACACGTATCAAGATTGTTGTCAGATTTCGTGAATCTGAGTAATTCAAAAAGGAAGCAAATTGTTACGACGTGTGTACGAAATGGGATCGATGGAATCGAGTCGTTGATCGAATCGTTGGTTTAACGTTAGAACTTTTGATTATGAGACTCCATTTACCTCTGACTTGTCTGTTTCTATATATTTTTGGATTCACTTTGTATACAATGTGCAGACCACGTTCACAGCTTTGCCTCTGTTTCCTCCTCTTGATTTCTTTGTCACGAACGAAAAAGTTACGCGAAAATTAACAGTCAGCAGGCGCTCGTACAGAGCTGTTAATTAAATAATGAAACTTCTATTTAGCGACGTGACGTCTTCTTTCACTCTGATTGTGACGTGCACGAGGGGATCCAGATTTCCAGTGCTTATTTGACAATAAGGAAAAAATACAGTTTCTGTGACAATGTATTTTCCTTTTGAACGTTTCGAACAGATAATCAGCGGATCTTCTATCAACTTTAGTCCAAAAAGAAATGATAAATTATCATATCGAATACATAGACTAGCGGAATGTATCGACATTGTACTCGTTCGAAGCTTTATTCTGTATTTTTACAGAACTATGCCACTGAACAGCTTGACTTCTAACGATAACAGCTTCACTTCTACTCGAAATAATTTTTTATCGACGCATTTATCTCCGTATCTTTTAGGCGTTTCTCTATCAATAAGAAGATTTTCGTCATCGTTCCTTTGTCCCGGCTAAACAAGAAGTGGTATTTCAAGCGCGGATCTGTCTCGTACTATTGCACGTTAAAACACAGGAGAGACGCGGGAATGATTGCAACAATAGAATGAAATTATCTATACCGCGGAAACTTGCACATACGTGTACGCGTGTCGTTTATAGGCACCTGGAGATCTAACTGTGATAATTTTGAGGTGTTATTAATTCCAAGCGTTTGGCGCGCGGTAGAAAGTTGGATGCACGTTAACATCGTTCGTATTCGCTTCAATTAAATCGTTAATTAAATAGGAAAGCTTCAGTTCGCTATTTAACAAGTACCGCCGTATTTCTGCATTTGCATAGAAATTTGCATAGGATGTTTCGCAGGATGCCACGCTGCGTCGCGAAGATTTCACAGCGGAGATCTCCCTGTGGGCGCGGTTACGAAATTTCTTTAACGCTGGCTATCTCCACGAAATCTAATTAATCGTTTGCCCGATTACGTGCAACTTTCCAACGAATCATATGGGATCGATGGAATTTATGTCGTGCGAGTTAAGAGTATTTTTGCACCAGATGCGATAGATGCGCCGATAAAGATAAAGATAACCGAACGAATCTAAAATCCATAGCTATATTTTGTATATGGTAGCAGGAAGTAATTATTTTTCAAATCATTGATTTTGAATTATTCTTTTTTTATTACGCTTTGAATGGATCAAATTTCATATCGTTTCAAGTAATAAAAAACTGCCTGTTATTCGATATTCGTGTAACAGTGATATATCTTTTACGTATAGTAGTTTCTAATCACCGGTTGGATTTTTAACATCAAAATGATACGGGTTAATAGTGAGAATCGTGTTCATAGTAACAGTCGAAGCATAATATTGGTAGTATTGATTGTTGACATAGGTGGGCTGTTATTACAATATAGCCCATATTACGCGTTGGTTCATTGTGCGGTGTGTGATTTAACCGCCCCTCCGCTTCATACCTGTTACTCTAATAAATATCGTTATTCTAAATTAAAAGAGATAGATAGTTCGTTTTAGGACGTACACGTACTACGGAATTGCATTCTAGAATACAATCGCAATAGCGTATCGCAATGTTGGTAAATTAATTTTTTTAATGTCTTTCGAACTGAGTAAAATGTAAATTGAAATTAAAAATGGGAATAGCTTAATAACGAGAGACAATTATTGAAAGATATATGTATGCCAGCTAACCGAGAATGTCTTACGAAAGAGTGAATTACTCAGAAAAACCAACGGAAAGTTTCCGTTGGAAGAATCAACTGCACTGAACTTTAAGAACCCGTAACGCGAGTCAACGTTAATCAGCTCTGAACTATTCCACTTACAAGGGAGAATTCTTGGATTCATTTCGAGAGCTTGTAGGATAGCTTGTTGGAGAGATACGATCTCGGTACTCTATCGTCTGGTTTTTTTGATGAAGAGAAAGAGGAAAACAGGAAAAACTGACGCGAAATAATTATATGGCGTTCTCGACATTTTTCAATCCACTTGAAATCCGAAGGAACATCCCATGTCAAGTATTGAATAAAAAGTTCCATTATTACTGCCATTGGTAAATTAGGCTCGTATTTTTTAAGTAATCTTAGAAATATCAACAGCGATTTCTTATCACATGAATACTTAAATTAGATTAATTATACATACACACGCACAGGACATTACTGGGACATTTATCATAGAAAATGTTTATAAATATATATTATTTGAGTTATATGAAACTTTCTGCGCTATAATTAACGCTGTATCGAGAAACTACGCTGTATCGGAACTATACCGCTTAAATTAAAATAAATTAGATCTGATTCTTCGTGTGACGTTGGAAGAAAATAGATGCAAATTGTATGTGTCTCGACTGGATCTACATACAAATAAATTATCCGGTTGAATGTCGTTGGAATTCTATGTATTTGGACGGAAGAGCATGTTCGTTGGTCCGTGACTTCGAGAACCGAAAACTACACGAGCATACGGATGTTACACGGTTAAAATAACTTGTTAATTAAATTATGCACGGCGCAGTTAAGCTAGCGTAACAGCAGGTGGTTGGAAATAAAGAAAACACAGCGTGTCCCGCCGTTAAACTCCAGCCTCGCCATTTAATTAACAACTTAATTGAACCGTGTACTGACCGTGTTAATACGTGTCCAATTTTCTACCCGCAAAGGCGTACGAAATTGATAATACCCACGTTGTTATCATCAACAACGTCCGGGCTGTTCCCAGCGAAATGAAATGCGCATCGGTTTTTGGGATTTCAATGTCTCGATTAAAATTCAAATTCTTGCGGGCATTAAATGATTTGCTTTCAACTTATTTCGGCTGATTATTAAAACCGCCTGCTGGATATTTCATTTGCATATGTTTATCATCCTTCTGGAAAGGATCATCGTTGTTCTGATTGGTAAGAATTTTCGAGCTAATGATTAGAGGAACTTTCTAAAAAAAAATAAAAAAGAAAAAGAGGGTGGTGGTCTATAAGATGAAACAGAGAATCGAGTTAATAGTTAGTTGAGTTAATATTGAGACGTCTGGTCGATATATAAAAAAATATATTTCGAAGAACTGTCGCTTTCGCGGATTAATTGGTCGACTAATCGGTACGTGATCGTAAGGATAGCGGTTGAGATTTCGAAATCGAACGAGAAGAGGAAAATTTATTTTGTGTTTCAATTTTCCCGAGATTGTCCGTTCGCCTTAAAATCGAGCAAGAGAAGCGTGAGCTCAGACGTTGCAACAGGATTCTCTTTTCCGCAAAACTTTTCCTCGAAAATTCCGTTGAAGGTAGGAGCAAAAATAATTAAAGTCGGACCAGTGACTCGACTGTTGACTGTTGACTAGAGCCTCGGCTTCACTTTTAATCATTGGATCGGTAGCTGTCGCGTGTAAAATACGGAGTAATTGAACTGCTCTAGCGCGTTTTAAAGGACCACGATCACTTTGTGTTTCTTTGTACTTGGGGCTCACGGAATGAAACACGAAATAAATAACTCTTTGCGAAACTAGATGTGTCAATTCGGATACTTTATTGATCATATAAAAACCGTTATTTTTCACTATGTTCCATCAAACTTGATTGTAATTGAAATAAGTAAAGAAACCTATTATTCATATACTTATTTTATTTACGATATTTTATAACACCAGGTAGGATTTTTGCCTGTTCAGAGATCATCACAAACTTTTTTCCAACGGGAGAAACATTTCTCAAATTTGTTATCTGTGCGTTCTCGAAAAAAGCTACATCCTATGAACATTTATCGATTCTAAAGGTATACAGAGTGAAAAATATTTATAGGATCGGTTCTAGATAACAAAGCAAGGAAGTAGTAGATTCATATAGGAAAAAGTGGTTTGCGATGGAATTTGTAAACGTCGTATAACTTCGACGAAAACTTAAACAGAAAAATTACAAAGAACGATAAAGTTTCTTTTCGATTTTCAATAAACGAACATCGGACATTTTGTTCCCCTACAAAAGAAAAACAATATATCTAACTTTTTAATTTCACTTTAACCAACTTTACCCAATTTCAAACTTTCTAGCAATATAACCATCGAAGAAGAGGTATCTATCCTCTGCAACTATTGTACTTTTCATCCTTTATCGCGGCTTTAATTCCCCAGAACCGGTAAAACGTTTACACCGGAGTATAATCTCGCCTCGCATCCGATCAAAAGTCGTCGCCCGCAGGAAACAACCGAAAAGTTTCTCTCAGCCGATAAAGCCGACCCGTAATCCTCAAATAACGATCTCGATTCCATAAAATTTATTTCCCGATTTCTCAAACAGCGACAGCCGAAACTTTTTCTAAGAACCGCGATAGAATTGCGTCTTGCTTGATGAATGTACGCGACGAACGATTCCCCTTTCTTTATTGTGCGCCAACGACGAAACGAAACGTTACTATCCAAAGAAACTTGCATTGTAATTAGTCTCATTAACGGACTGTAGCGACCCAGAAAGCTATTCGCTTGGATGGTAATTAGCGCGCTATGCGCACTCGGCGAATGGCAAATGATTTGCTAGAGGCTCTCGCAAGCGCAAGTAGTATCATCGTGTCACAATCGAGCTAAATATCGACCAATGACGTTTGAAAACATCTCGTTAGGTTCTTCAAGCTTCTTGAGCATCTTAGAACAATGGCGAGGAAGTACTGTAAACCACACATGAAGTTTTAATGAATTTAAACGCTCCGAAAGCTGGTTGAATTAGTTCGATAATATACTTCGGTGTACCGGTGAGCTTCATTTTGCTGCACGGAATATTTTCCGAGGATTATACACGAATATAGGTGGAATTCCAGTTATTGAAACGAAATTTTAACCTACGATCACTTGGACTCGAACCGATGCAATCTAATTATCCGAATGTTGAACTTCTTTAATCCGAGGGAGAAATCATAAATTAGGGAATCGTTAAACTTGCTATGGTGTTATCTGTACCAACTATGAACCGTTTGTTCTTTGACTGGTCGAGGTAAACGAGTGTGTTACAGATACGATGAAATTTTTTGAGTAAGTGACTGTTTAACCCAATATTATAATAAAAATAGTGTTCTACTCTAACTGTGTTGGTAATTTATTTAATAGTCTACAATGTGCAATTTCCCAAAGATAATCTCTTCGTGCAAAATTTGGATCGCTTACATAAAAAAGATATTCGAATAGACCAGCAAGAACCGACTGGAAATGAATCGAAATCAATTCACTTCTTCAAACGTGCTATAAATTTATAGTTGATTAATATTCATAGTAATAGTCTTGTACAATGTATTGTACAATGTACAATTTTCCAAGGATGATCACTTCGCGCAAAATTTGGATCGCTTACATAAAAAAGATATTCGAATAGAGCAGCAAGAACCGACTGGAAATGAATCGAAATCAATTCACTTCTTCAAACGTGCTATGAATTTATAGTTAATTAATATTCATAGTAATAACTTTTAATCCTTTCAACGTGAAATCTCTACTTTCAAAATTTCACCCTTCTTCCACGTGTCTAATTTTTCCAAACTGAAATTCCCACTGCAACTTGGAACACATCGCTCCGTCAGAAAGGATCCTAATTTCACTGCTGAAGAACCAAGTTCTCTGGAATCGACGGTCGATCCTCTAAATCCCACCTAGTCTTTACTTCTGACCGGTCAGATCCATAACTATAATCCCTGATAAACGCGAAATCGGTCGGACAAAGTCGAGTCTAGTAACGTTCGAAGTTTCTAGAAATTCGCCAACGCTTAATTCCTCGGTCAGATCGGCGAAGGAAAGTTTCGCGGCCTAGCAACTCATCTGGCGAAATCTCGATCGTCCATGCGAACATTATTTCGCATTTGCAATAGCGTCCGGGAAAAATCTATTACTTGGTCGTTTGCCGGTCTCTGGTTGTCTCGGTGTAACGCGGATGTTAAACAGGACCAGGCTGCCTTAATGCTAAATGTCCCTAGAAAATGGGCTAACTCCGGGATAATTGTGGCGGTAGGGACGGCCGTGTTGTAACTCTAGTTTCACGCAGAAAATGGTGCCGCCTGCATGAAACTGGAACGGGGAACCGGTAATTGTTTTGTGAATTTCAAACAATCCAGCATCCAACTGCTGGCCGAAGCGAGGAACGAGCGTCGCTGAACCGCGAGCTGGATACGCTTGCTGCTTGGAATGAACGCCGTGGCACGTTTGTGGATAGCTCTAGGGAAACAAGTATATGGGTGTTTCCCCATATGGGTGGAAAGAAACGATGTGTACTTAGGTTTCCTGTGGGAGAACCAACCGGAAAATAAGAGGATGCCGCGTGGACTCGAGTGTGCGTAAAGAAATATGGAATTCGCGTGATTGTGTTTCTTCATATAACGGATAATACGAAACGAATGATTACTGGTTTTTACAATGTTTTAATGTTATCGATTTAGTTGAAGTATATTAAGACGTTGATCGTTGGGTGGAAGTCGCGTAACGTTCCAACGTGATTCGGAATTACGAACTGGTATCGTTGTTTTCGTCAGGATTACAAATAAATGCTCGCTAAACTTGCTAAATATCAACATGTTTGTACGAATTACATATATGTATCGCGTTCAACATTCAAACAGAAATTACAGGCGAATGTTCGTAGCTATTATATAACTTTGAGATAAACATAAAATTCATGGAGACTAGAATGAAACGAGTTACGTGTAATAAATTTCCAAGGTAATGAATTTTAGTAATACTAAAGACAAAGTTTTTCAGATATATAGATAAAAAATGTTGTTTTCCTACCTTGACATACATATTTTCAAAGGTAACTTCCTTTCTATTATAAAATTGCAACATACATTAATTTAATTGCTCGATAGTGTGCTTGCTATTGTACAGGACAAAGATACAGCTGCATTGAAACTGTTCCTTTTACATCCTTTTGAAAAGGTTAATGCTTGTTCTAACTGGTAATGCGATTGTGCGGAAATTAGCTGAGAAAACAGGAACATCGACTTTCTTTTCACGCGACGTGTTAATTGAAAAAGTACAAAGCTATTTGTTCAGGTTTCTGCAGTTTTCCTTTTATCTGGATTTCGCTTTTACGTACCGGTCCGGCCATTCTACATGTGTCGAAACAAATGTCGTTCCATTTTCATATTAACATCGCTGGTAATTAACGATAGCCATTTAATTATCTCTTCGGTATTCTTATAATTCCGTCTCGTAAAACTTTGAATTAGCTTTCGGATTGTTATTACATTATGAAATTCTTAATAATTTCGATGACTTTAAACGTCTGAAGCTTTCAAAAACACTTTGATACGAATCTGTTGAAATGTACAGATTAATACAATTAATGATAACAAAGTGATCGGTAGAAACGGAACTCTCTATCCTCTTATGGAATAAGTCGACTATAAATTTAAATTGGGTATTTGAAGCTTACCTATAGAACCTTTTAGAATGAAACACAGAATTCGACAAGTTATACGAACATTATCAATCCCTTGAATGATCTTGATACAGACGCGTGCGCTTAATTTTTCTTTAATTAAGCGTATTTCCTAAACGTAAAATAAAGATTATTATACTAAATCGTAATAAATAAATACCTATCGGTGAAATCATTTTACGTGTAATTAGGCTTCGTAATATTGAAAATAATAGAAAATAAATAATCTTGTTTCCTTTATAATAAATCCATTCCTACAGAAGGCAATTATTGATATTTACAGCTAACCACTCAAATATCGCTAAAACTCGCACAATTTCCACGAAACTAACAAATCGAATTGGACAGAAAAATTTCATATGAACACGTAGATTCAAGATTCTACCCGTATCCGTTCTCACTTCGATAATCTACGTTCTCTCTGGACCGATCCAACGATTCGACGTGGGAGCCAGAATCGATTTCTTTGACAAAGAAAGACGCAAGAGAAAAATAGGTAAACACGATCCACCATCTTTTACTACTCGGTTCGGTGAAGAGTATAGAAGCGAGGCTCGCGTCAAATCCATTCATTGTCAGTGCAGCGAAAGGGAACGTTGTTTCGAAAGCAGGCATCGAACGACGAAACAAACTGGAAGTGGAAGTCGATGGCGAGTCGAAGCCGATGGGGGCGATGGGACAAATCCGGCGCGGCGGTAAACAGGAACGTCCATTAAAGATGCCGTAGAAATCGCTTCCGTAGAACGAAACGAACGAGAAAACGAACGCCGTAAAGAAGAAAGGGATGAGTTTACAGCCCCTGTCTTTCTCGCCGTTCCGGTGCAATTTTCGCGTCTTTGCGGGCCACGCGTTCTCGGGGCTTCGTCTAATCTTTCCTTCTTTTCAAGCGGCGGCTTATTTATTACGTTCGAGACCGTGATCTTCTCGCGAGAGCCAGCACCTCGGAATTTTCGTTAGTCTCTAGTCCCGACAAAGCTGAATGGCTTTACGCGATAAGATGGCTTTTTCTTTCGCTTTGCGGGCACGAGGCTTTTCTCCTTTGTCGCTATGTTAATTTGATTTTGGTAATGCAGGTTAGAGGTTGGTAGATCGAGCACGTTTGTACATTTATGGGATACAGAATGCGTATAATATGTAAAAAAGTATAGAAAATATTTAGTATGCTTAGTTATATGTAACTAGAGCGCAGACTTTTATGCAAATTGATATTTTTACGAGCGCAATAATATTGTTATTTCTGTATTTAGAGGTAGGATCACGATAGCTATTATTTTATTCTTTGGATAAATATATCACACCGTTCTGAACAGGAAAACCTCTATTGCACTTTCTTGCATGGACTAGGGATAAAAACAAAAGAATATCTAGAACTATCTTCGAGTTACTATTTACTGTAACTAGCGCATTTGCATATGGATGGCGAGCGCGAACTCACGTTGTCATTTTCAACAAATAAGAATAGGACTTAAGTAGCGATTCGATTTAACTATCGGAAATTATAACGAGCATAGATGCATAAAAATCTGCAGACTGATTGTAACATTTAGCGAATGTAACAGATATCTTCTTGGGTTCCCTTTCTTATTTTCTTCTTCGCGCTCATAAAAATAAAAATTTACATAAACGTCCACAACATATTGGGGACTTCCTAGTCTTTTTTAATATTATACGCAAAGCTGCTAATTATTATACGGTTTGCATGAAATTTGTCAAATTTAACACATGTTCGGTATATTGGAGTCTCGAGCTAATTGAGATTCTAACATTTGTTTGAGAATCGATCAAAATAAAATACGTTTCTAAATATGGCATAAAGTTGTCGATAAGAGAATAGTCTTCGTGAAATTCTATCTTTGTATTTTTTACGATCAGACAATTATAAATAATTAAGAATTAAACGAAATCGCCATTTGAAGATAATCAAAAACTCAGTGTTCGTCAAGAGATTAATGGTTAAAGAGGAATATAAAATAACTATGTAAGAGATTACTTAAAGTGGGGAAGAAACGGAGATCTCGACGTTCCCAATTCTCTCGACGTTAAATCAAGAAATCTGAATCTTCAAACTGAAATGTATACATAAGAATACTTTATCTGAAGCGTATCAACGAAGTCACGTTCTTATTGAATGTTTCATACCTCGATTTGCTCGGCTACATGGTATTAAGTCTCTAAAAAAATTACATCCATTCGATTATGCGATTCATCGTCGTTATTCCTTCTTTCTTCGATCATCTGCTATTTATAATTTTACCGAAAATATTTCAGAAAGCTACACGTAAAAAAGGACATACAACAGAAGTTCTATAGCCGATCTGTTTGTTTTTATTAAAGCAAGAATGCGTACGAATGCTGTTTTAATCAGGCTAATGACATTTTACAGAAAAAAAATAAATTATAACGATATCTCGGGGCGATAATTATCTCTTTATTCGCTTCGTGACGACGATGAAGTTCGTTTACTAAATGCGACATTTTAATCAGTGGAAAATGAATTTCCACTTCCTGTATTTTAATGTAAATGTTTGCAAAACCATACACTTTCTTTTCCTATCCATCGTGAAAGATTTCGGTTGATATTTTTTGTCCATCCATTTGATATTTTTCCTAATTTTTTTAATGTATCACACCAACATCCTAATATCACTATACGTTTATCATTGACCTTATAAAAGTAACTCATACGATGGTTATTAATTAATTAATTAATGCAATCACTTAAATGCAATATAGAGAAAAAAGTGATACATTTCCAGTGAATGGTTCTTATTCCCGGGAAAATCGGACAAAAATTAATGCTTTCATGTATCGGGTAACGATGTCGAAATTTCTTATCACTCTTATTACATGTGATTTCTCGTTATTTCTTCCCTACTTTCCTTCTTTTCTTTTTTATATTTTTAATAAAGACTATTTGTTATCGGGAATATTAGCGAGGAAGTAGCGATTTCACATAGCCTGCAACGATCTCGAACTCGTTTCGACCATCGGACAATAGCCACGTATTCCCACTGGTAAACAGTTGAACCGTTCACGTCAATAATAACGATATTAGCCGAAAGCGGACCAATATGTTGGCGGCATTGTTGATAATAATAACTAGCCGGTGATCTTGCGAGGGTGGATACCGAGTTCGGTCATAGAATTCCGTGATTAATGGAAAAGCCAATAAACGATCCCGTCGCGACTCTGCATCGCTAAAAGGTGCCTGTAATTCCTACAGCCGGAGTAACTATACCCCATCACTTGTCGGATTAATCCGCAATTTATCTGAATGCTAGCATCGTTTCCAGATAACGATACGGCCGGACCTAAAGTTACAGCTGGCCAATAATAATGATGCTGTTAATCTTTGACTATTCACTGTATCGAGATGACTGTCTATCGTTGCGTTAGAATCTACTCGTCGAAAGAAATTTTGTACATAATACGCTAGATGATAATTAGGCCGTTGGTTTGTACGTAAATTCATATTCTTATGGAAACAGTTCGAGTAATAGGACTTGAGCGATGAACTCAATTATTTAATGTTACAGCAGGTACTATATGTTGAATATTTTGTATATTTTCGGATATTTACGTACATAGCAAAGAATTCTCATACAATATCAGTCTGTATATCGCGATGTTCGAGCCAGTTCCTTAAACATCAGCTAAAAATATTTTTGATCACAATGAGAATAATTAAATCGAAAGCCTGCAGCTATGACATGATTCGATTAAACTCGACGATAAATATTCAAAGAAACGCAACTTTCGGTGGACAGAAAAGTGAAACGATAACAAGAAAACAACGCGTTACGATCATTTCCAGTATGAGGAACCGTTCATGAAAGAAAAGAGGTGCCGGTTGAACGAGAAAAGAGAACCGAAAAGCCAATTAATTCCCGTGGTAAACAGTGTGGCGAGGAAATAATAACTTTGAATATTCACTGCTTAATAACGCATTATTAAAAATAGCGTATGATCGTAACGTAACGTTAACGAAAGTGGCGGCCCGACCGGCAAACAAACGCCGAACGTAAATTGCGTTTAGCAACTTCTCGAAATTATTTTTATAACGAAACTCGGTCATTGGAAATTACAGTAAGGGAGATTTACATAGTACGAAGACCATCCCTCGGAAGCATCGCGAACTATTAAACTCATTTTCACCGAAATCTGTAGTTAATGAGCTTCCGCGAAATAACGACGACCTATATATTACCGTTAGTGTTGCGATCGTGCTGGAACAGCGCACTCGCTTCCCTCGTTGTCCCTCCGTGTTGAAAAAAACGATGATTTAGAGAAAAAATTATTCCAGAGTATTCAACGTTCGATGCATTGTATCTCATCGTCTTTGATCGATCGCGATTCTTTTGTTCGACGTAGAAAAACATGGATGGGAAATTTCGCCTTCTTCGTGCAACAGGATTTTTAACGAGAGCGTAAAATATATTCATGTTCGATATTACTTTGAGGCTTTTGTAATCTCGATAGTGTATTCTATCGTTATCGAAGACGTGATTCGAGTATTTTATAAATGTTGCTGCAAATGATATGTCGAGTAAGTGTTATACAAATGTTCATCTTTCTTGGTGTCATCGGTTATTAATTATGATTTATCCATTCAAAACTTGGAAACATACTGCAAACCTACGATTAATACGTCCATTTCGAACGATAGCCGACAAGTAATTTTGTAATGTACAGATGTGAAATTTAACTTAGAAGTCACGAAACTTTGAAAATATCGTTCTGCTTCATATTTATATGAACAATGTAAAATTAATAAAACGATGAGTCATAAAAGAAGAATAATAGATTTGCCTCGATACGATAAACGAATGATCGAAGCATTGGTCAATTCGATGAGCTGTACGTACGTTTAATCATTTTTTCACCGTCACATGCACAGATCGTCGGAGCGATCTGAGCATATCCCAAATACCGGCAGCTTTATCGGATCAATAGCATCTCACATGTATAATCTCATCGAACATTCATTAGAGCGTACGCTGCTAGCTAATTATCATAGGGGAAGCTATGACAACACTCTGTTAATGCACTGATCTGCAAATTGTACGTCACGTGCTTGCACTCCTGTGCGTGCTTATTGCGCCTTCGCCGACAAATTAATAACGAGGAAGATTATGAGGACTAATAGGAATTGAAGTTGCGAAGCGTCCTTTGCTCTGTCGTCGCTGCCTATAAATTCAAATTATTAAGACAGCAGTTAGTCGTTATCTCAAAGAAAATATCGATGATTTAACAAGAGGAGCGTCAATTTTTAAAAACTCAGAGTCAAGGGGTCTTCAGACTTTCGACTTTCGTATAATATCATTTACTAGTTTTTAATGTTTATTTCTACGTTTGATCGAGAAAAGAAAGAGCAATTGCTTTTCGTCAATTTTCCCTCAGAAAACATTCTTGTAATACGAAGAACCATTCTCAAACTATAAAGAGGAATTTTTTTTATTTTGATTCTTTTTATTATTTATTGAACACTGGATAATTTGTAAAATCCCGTTTGAAAATGTAACCAACAATTTTTAATATACAGTACAGCAGTTATTACGGTTGAATCTCATTAGACGAGATAAGATAGCATGATTCTTTGATATTAAAAATTCTAACGTAAATACAATATGGTTCCAATATGAGTTCTTATTTCCCTCGATTCAAGAACAATTATTTTTTTAGAAATATCTTCGTACGAACTTCTTATTAGGTAGATAATAGGTAGTAGATAATTTGACAGTTACTGGCTATCGTCGTATAACAATGCCTGGTCGATTTATCCATGTGTCTTGCTTCAGGTTATCGATTCAATTCCTGAGAAAGCCATAAATTTCGCGGAAGCCAAACAGCATGAGCTATCTGCATTCATAGTGACCTTAAAGCGCGTTATATGCTAACGAACTGCCCTAACGACCTATCCGAATCCATCAACACAAACGGCTTACGGTACAAATAACATGCAACTAACCGATCCTTCGAAATAACACAACCCACTCAACTGTACGTTCTAGTAATACCACTGTTACTTGGAATCTTTGGAGCTTCGTGCATTTGCATTTAAATTTTACATCAAATTTCGATTTTACAACATCTTAGAGATGTCAGGCCTTGCGTAACAACCAAGAAGCAACAATTTTCACCTCTCTAATTGAAACATTCAATTCTGTCCATTCGTTCGTTCCTGAGTATACTTCTACTATTATCATTTAGTTGCAATTATTACAAAATTTATTTAACGCCAAGGAATTCTAGGAGCTTGGTGAAACTCTTGGGTTGTCAAGATCATTGGAAGCAATTAATAGAAAAAATGACGAATTTTGCGGTAAAAGACTCGTAATAAAATTATCTTTCTGAATTTATACATAACGACATGTTATTTAATTTCATCGTTGTTAGTTAGAATAACGAGAACTTGCTGTTGCAGCCCGTCGAATATATTTAAATTAATTAAATAAATAAATAAATATGTCGTTGAGACGCTAGTACAGTGTATAAGTCGCAAAATAAGATCGCTGATGAATACTCGGTAAATGCTCGATAGACGCTCGTAAATACTGCTCGATAACTCGTCGATAACTCGTCGATAACTCGTTGGATACTCGATAAGTCTAATACAAATGTACTCGTATATGTATCGTGGCGAAGTTTCTCTTCAATTTCGATATTCTCTAAACAATATTCTCAGAGAAATGTTCACTTTCCATCATACGTATTTCGAACTCTTCGAGCATCGAATTTTCCCAACAGCTCGTTTCTTCCCTTCATACTGTGTCCCTATATTTCTTTCCGTCCGACGGATAATAGCTGTTAATTACGAGTACACCATACTCTGTAGGTTGTGCCGCTCGTATTTATAGGACAGGTCGTAAAAAGAATGAAATATAAGGAACAGAAACGCGATAGATTGTCGTAAGATATCCGAGCATCTACATGGATTTGATCTCATCAGATTTCCATATCGGCTGATCGAACCACTTCACCGAGAATCTGGTAATAGGGAGTGAAACGGAATATCGGACTCAGCTATTTAAATAATGCATGCTTGGTACACCAAACCCTCTTTCTACTAACTTCCGTTTTATATGATTTCACCATGTTGGTTCGAAGAAAGGAAAAGTTACAAAGAGGAAGACTCTATCGTGGACATGAGCGGAAATCGACCGAATAACTGTGTTTGCCAGCGAGCAAGTTTTACTATAAAATGTACGAAGATTTAATTTTGCATCGATTTGAGAATAATTTAATTTATTATCGACTCTCTTTTGTTATTTGCATTACCGAGGATCGTTAGTAGAACAGATCGTTGGACATTTTTCTGTATTAGAAGAACGAACCGCAAAGATGATAAGTGTTTGAAATTTTATTTTAAGTTAGTTGTACTTTTCGATTCTTGAACATTCAATAGAATATTAGGTGGAATACATAATATAGAATATGATATATTAAAATATTATAGTAAAACGTGGCGCATATAATATTATCTTAATACCTTAACCTACAACTGCGGGCATAGCCCGTAGTACGATGATCGCGCCAAACGTAAATATTACGAGCATAGCCCGCAGTAGATGATCGGACCAAACGTAACTCTTACGGGCATAGCCCGTAGTACGTACTACACAAGTTGTGCGAATGGCTCGAAGGCTGCGCGAGCTTGTTTACGTTTTCGGCCCAAAATTCTCGAACGTAAATCGTAGGCCAAGGGGTTAATATTAGTTGTTTATTCTGTATTTGTGGAACATAGCCTATACAAAAGATAGAAACAAGTGTAGTTTGGATAGTTTGCGATAAATGAAAAACTAGCACCGTGCGTGTGCAAATGGAAGAAACTAATGAACAGTTGTAGTATTATATCAAATAAAAATAGTAACATATATAAATATATAATATAAAGAAGGTGAAAATTGTACGGATATAGTTTAGCAAATTTTTAGCACGAACTTCTTTAGTATGAAAGGATTTCACCCAAAAATGTATTGAGCGAGTTTTGGTGCGTGGTTGCGTTACCAGAAGAAAAGGATGTTTCACGAGGTGTCCTCGAATGGAATTCTTTGTCTCATTTAACACTTTGCTCGCGGGATCTATCGATGTATTTTAAGTGTTGTTGCGGCATCGATTTTTCTTCGCGTCTTATCCTCCAGCGTAACTCACATCTGGAAAATTTTCGTTTATAAGCGATTGCTATATATTTACAGTAATGGAGAAATTTTGGCGTCCAAACGAGATTGGAAGCTCCAGCGATTGGTTTCACCAACGAAATTCGCGAACCGGATAAAACATAGCCAAAACTGATGCCAACACAAACTAACGACCAAAAGTACGTCGAAATGACACCAGAAACGCGAGTTGCGAAACTGAAAATAAAATATTCCAAAGAGTTTGAATATTGAACAATGCGTCAACGAGAGTGCGGAAGATCAACACCCGAGGAAAAATGTTATTCGGCAAAGAATATCTGTACTTCGTTTATTAATACTTATACTTCTGTATTGATGTATCCTAATCATTTTAATCGCCAACTATAAAGTTTGGCACTTATCGATCGATTTTATCCAAAATACAAAATAGAAAGTACAGTGTATAAAACGATCCAATACCGTGTGTATGTATCTCCAATAAAGATGAAAATATATAGCATAATAATGTTCTTTGTTACTCGAGTGTATGTCGTTCGGTGTGCAATTCGTCGAAGCTAATCGCGTGGGAACTTGGCGAGTGCGCGAGACGATTCGTGGCTTGCGAACGCCATAAAAGATTTGGTCTTCTAAATTGCTACCTCGAGATTGATTCATCAGAGCAAGTTTGATTGAAATCTCTCTCTCGATAGCCGATAGAGCAAAATAATAGTCCGGTCAGAGTTGCAAAATAGACGAGCAAAAAGGGAAAAGCAAGAATGCAATATCGAATACACGTCAGTTACTTGTTTCTTTTCTTTGAGCTACCGCTTCTGTTTCACGCTTATGAACCTCGCAATATTTTATCGTGCACGAACGAGAACGTATTGCCGCTTGCTTTGTCACCATGTTTATCTCTTCGTTTATAAATCGGTCCGTTTTATCGGTATATCGAAAGTTTCGCGTCATCAACGAGACGCGAATAATCGAAGGATTCGACGAATCGTAGTTGGGAAATATTTCTACGATCCGCGAGTTTTCCATTTTTACGGCAATTTTATTTAAATGCCGAAACGTACGGCGAATCTCAAGAGAATGTTTGGGATATTCATCTTTATTTGAGCCAGAGTAACGGGTCATGAGTCGGATAAGTATCAATTAAACCATTAAAGTATTTCTAATCAATAATATGACAAGGTTTGTATTTCTTTGTATTATCGATTTTACTTTCTGTTTTTCTTTTTTTTTTTAATTTTAGGGGAATACTTTCTACTCAAAAAGTTGATGACTAAAAGAATTTGTCATAATAGAATTCGTCGTAAATTAATTTTATCACGTTGTTTAATCCTGTTTTTAATTTCTTTCCATTTTGGAAATTACTAATTAATATAATTCATAATAACTTATTACGGACGCATGAAAAACTGTAAATATTAACCTATATCGCGAAATGTAACATATTACAACTGCAAACGGAGTAAATTTATATTAACGTGGAATTTCAGGTTAAATTTTTACGATGGCAAAGTACGGAAATTATTATTCACTCGTTGTGGCAAATTAAATTAAAATTCCGAATGTCGCGAACAGGAGAAAATCAGAAAGAATGATAAATGGGAAAAATACCAGCAGCATTTACAAGTGTATTATCACTTTATTTTATAAATCTTTGAATATTTATTAATTGATCGGGGCGGGAGCAGAGTTTCAAATATATTTCAATTACACGATTCAGTTACGAAAAAATTGTTTTAATAAAGATTTATTTAATTCGTTTTGCATCGTCCGCGATACGAGTCACATTTTCTATTTGCGGTATAAATTACAAGAGTCTGTGCGCGCAGCTGTTACAAAAATTACAATTAAATTTTAATAACGTGGGCTTTATTGAGTTTAATGCTCGGACGTGTGAAAGAAATATCTTTCCTCGAAACTCGTATATACATAAATTTGTTCAACGAGGCAGGCAGGCAGATCCGGACGATCAAAAGGGGTCAAAAACTTTATTTAACTGGTTCTTAGCTTAAAATTGATAATTCCATGTTTTAGGGGAAAGTTTTTCCATTACGCCCCTATAATCTTGCCTTTATTCGTTCGGAAACTAAAATATAACTTTGGGGAACTGGAACTAAAATCGAAATCCTAACTCGGCTTTAACAGTCTCTACCACGATCGAAAATATTATAAGGAAATTTTTCCTAAGTTCAAAGGAATATTTAACCAATTTCCAGCTTCTACCGCTATTGTTCAGAGTGGTGTGTACCGTCAAAGTGATTTTAAATGGCTCGTAATGAAGCCTGTCTCTAAGCAAAAGTAGTTTCGATGCGATTATTGGACGTACTTGCATAAGACCGGTGATAGAGTTTGCAGTTGTTCACATATGATAGGTATTTTATGGTCTTTTGGATTTGCTTAAGACAAATCCACGATCGATTCGTTAGGGAACGATTATATCATGGCGATAAAAAATGAAACCGGCATTATGAGAATAAAAATAAGTCGCGAATAAATAGTTATGGGAGAATTTTTGACTCTTGAAGATAAAAGAAATTTTTACAATGATTTCGATTTTTCATTAGTTACTTCTTATTAATTCGATGTTTATCTCAGCAACAAACTCGAATAAAATAAAATTTAAATTTAATAGCAAAAAAAAAAAAAAGAAAATGAATTATAACTGCAACGACATTTTTATATTCAACTACATTTTTCTTTCTATTTCTCTGATTTTCGCCCTACAAAAATGTCGTTCCATTCTATAAAGACTCGTCGAATTACTTAAGTAGGTTCACATCGCATAAACAGCAACTTCTATTAATACTAAATCTATCAATAAATAAAATGTAAAAGCATATACGAAGGAAATAAAAAGTGGACGACACATTTGACAAGAAATCATTCATATTCATCGACAACATTTCTATGAAAAATCAGGAATTAGTAGTTCTAGTGTTAAGGCTACACCGATCGATTTACGCGTGGCATCAAACGCTCGACTCACTTCCCATTTCATCAGACTTCACGACGAACTTTTTTTATTATTTTTCCGGTGAATGATTATGGCCGTGATTGGTAAGACATAAACAGCAAAAGGGGACGGTTAATTGAATCAATCCCCTTGGAGAAGAAGCACGACTCGTCCCATCGATCCCACACAGAAATATCTCGCGTTACAACGCGATGTGCCCTGCCCTCGCTTCCAACCATTAACTCAATCCTCCTCTTTCTCTCTCATTCGGGGCGGTTAAAGTTTCTTCGGAGAACTTTGAGTATCATAAGGCCCCCATCCCTCTTGCTCGGTTGACTTTTGTTTGCAAGTTAATCAAAGATTTCCCAGCGTGCCTTTCATCAGCCTGTCTAACCCGAATTTCGTGTCCTCTGGCTCAACGATCCATCCCATCCAATGGAACACGCTCGAATCCGCTTAAATTTCATGCATAGATGCATGCATTTTTGTTACTCATCGGTGACGGCTGAAATCGATGCTTGTTGTTTCTTTCCGGTGACCGAGATCAAGTTTTTAGAAGGCAGACGCGAATGTAACTTATGGATTTTTATTTCTTCCTAGCCTAGTTCTCAGTTACTCTGAGCTATTCTGAGCATTCGAAAATATATATAGAAGCTGCGAAATATCCAGTGCAAGCAAAATTATATTACAGAGATCAGAGAAGCGTTTAAACAGTTAATTAGCCATTACACTGATAAACTTCAATATTCGGTGAGACCACGTTTAACACTTGTTATACGCTTCAAACTTAAGACGACTATTTACCTTGTATACTCATTATTTATTAATGTTTTATGTTATTTAGTAATTAATGTTTGCAATAAATATTTGACGATAGCCGTGTTTCTCAGAATTTTCATCGTCTCTTCGTGACAGCCAAACAACTTGGAGGGTTGACAAAATGTAAATAAACATCATTTTTAAGTTTCCTTAAGACATAACCACCCTATACCATACCACATAAACTGTATAGACTATACTCTTTAATTCTTCCCAATTCTCTCTTTCTCTTCCTCTTTCTCTCTCAACATTATCATAATTATATTAAAATATCCTTTAATTGCCTTCAACTCTGTTAAAATTACCAATTATTAAGAACGATAAATAATAGTCAATTTCACTGACTTTTGGCTCTCTACCATACGCCAAACCACCAACGCGTCTCCATAATCAATCTTCCATAAATCGAATACACACGGGCTTCGCTTTCCTCCGCCTGAAAATCCCCTCGTTTCTACCGGATCTCGGTCGCATTAACTCGCGATGCAAACAACGTATAATGGAACAGTGGCATAGATATTCGAAGCCGCAGCACGAGCTTCGACGTCAACGATCACGACCGCGACGAGTAGTTCACCTCGCGATATACCAGTTCCTCGAAACTCGCTGAACGAGACAGCAAACGAACAAAAGGGAATTTTCATACGGTCTTAGCTGCGATCGACAACGCGGATAGGTGAACCGATGAGCAACGGCGGTCACTTAAAACGTCTCTAACGACATTTCTATTTTCGTAGGAAAAAGTAATATCCCCGGTATTCTGTGATGGTGGTCCTTTCGTGCATGGCATAAAATAACAGGGAGAGAAAGAGAGAGAGAGAGAGAGAGAGAGAGAGAAAATATTTCTTGGTGGCTGTGAAACCGCAGAAACGAGGCAGCGTACGACACGCTATCCCGTATCGTCATGTTCTCATTTTGATCGCGTTTTCCATCTCGCGGACGTGAACGATCGTGTCTCTACGATCTTGAGAAGGAATCAGGCTTCGTTGGCTGGTTCAGTTACCTATGTATCCGGTCGATGGCCCATTTTCCGGAAAATAGCACGGTCGGTTTCGATACTCGTCGCAGTAGATTCCTTATCGTTTCATTTTCTCGAATCGTGGAACGACGTGGATGGCTGGGCAGATATTCCTTTTCTTTTTTTTTTTTTTTTTTTTTTTTTGTTTACACGTACAACGAAAGAAAGAAAACGGAGGAGCCGGTGCACAGAGATGGAGTCCTCTTGATTAATGTTTGCGGCGCATTTGCGCGGAGATTTCGAAGATGGAAACCGTTATAGACGATTCCTCGTTCTTCGATGGGTCGCGCGGGGAATTTCCAGGCGAATATTGCGGACAGGCGTTTCGTGGATCATTGCGGACAAGCACTTGGATGAGTTGCGCAGTGGCGAGGCGGTAAGATGAGAATGGAAAGCTGTTTAAGGTTTGAGTTGCGCGAGTTTCTCGGGATTTAACTTTCTGGGTATGCAAAGTGTTCTCATAATGTTTGTGCGCTACGGATGAGAATATGTTTCAGGGTGAAGGATCTACGGTAAATGTGAGTAGTACTACGTGTACATGGAATATTAAATTTTTACTTTGTCTGCGCAGTTGCTAATTGTATGGAGGATTGCGCTACTGTAATTTGATATAGAGACAAAGTATTTACAGGTGCATTACGTTTTATGAGCATGCAACATTATATGCATACGAGTTTCGCAATATAAGAATGTTGCCTTTCGAACAATAATATATAGATTATCAGTTTCAGATTTATTTCTTTCATACGATACAATTCCTACGCACGTTACAATGCTTGCAATTCTTAAAAATTTTACATTTTTTTTTAACTGTGCCTCGCTCGTACAGTATCGTACATTTAAAAACTCGTTTCTTTCTTTTAAAATGAACTTCTCACTCAATATGTATACATTAGAAATTTTTCAAAGAGAAATATAACTGGAAGTACGACCTATCCCAAGAGGGGAAGGTCCAAGGGAAATAAATGAATAAATAATAATACATTAAAAAATGTTGTCTTTTACGCGTTACAATGTACTCGTACGTATAAAAATATATTTTGAAACTTAATTATATACGGAAATTTTAATTATGTAATTGAATGAAATTTTCTTCGTTCTTTAATTTTCTCGTTACGTTCAGCGTACTAATATTATCTTGCATATTAAAAGGGCAGATATATCGGTGGATTTTTAAAATTTTTCCCCTTTTACCGATGACCGGCTATTTTATTATACTGACAGCGGTACCAATGGAATCGAGAAAAAAAACTCGAACGCCAGTAATTCGGTCTCGCTCTTAAACGTCGAACTACGTGCATTTAAATTAGCAGTTTAATCTCCTGCGACGGAAATTAATTACTCCCTCTTGCGTGACACTCTAATTTGCTTGATGTCGATTAATAATTGGATCGTTTGATTGGATAAGAATCGTACCGTTTTGTAACAAATGTCTTATTAGTTTGGAAAGCCGTAAAGATACTGCAACACATTTATTATCGATATTTACGTCGAATTTCATTTCAACATACATAAATACTTTTTTATTAATTTCCTATTTTTGATTACCACGTATTAATCGACGTATTAAATTTATCCTTTAAGAGGCACGTTAACTAAATCTCTTAATACAAAAATTAAAATATATTTCGATATTACTCTCGTCATTCATATTTACATATATCAAATGTAATTATATAACGCACAAATAATCTTTCACCGATTTCCTCTTTCCGAGTATCAATATTTTACAACATTTTTAATATCTTCATGAGTATTATGTATCTATTTTAATTAAGTTTGTTAATTCACGAATTAAAATAGGATCATAGAAAACAGGATGGAGGATCCGAGCTCCTGTAACTACGTTCCATTCGTTTCATTACCATCGACGTTCTCGTTTCTTTTAACACCATGCCTTTTATCATTCATTGCACAACTATCAGAGCTATAATTCGACTACAAATACATTAATCAAAGCATATTCTTTCGGATTGAACTGCATGAAAAAAGAAGTAAAATAGAGAGAGGGGGAGAGAAACAGAAGAAGGTAAAGGAAAGGAAGTAACTTCGTTAGCTTCGGGAACGTTGTTTAAACGCTACTTTGTCAGACGGGGTTCAATTAAGTTTCTGGTTGTTTCAACGGAGGCCGGCTTTAATCCAACCCGTTGAATAATGTTCCTTCACTCGATAGAATATTATTTTCCCTTGTTGCTCTCGGTTAAGGAATCGTTGTAAAAGAAAGGACGTGTTTCGAATCCTTGTTCTCACAGTGGGCAATATTCTCAATGATCAAAGGACGCGAATTAATGAGAATAATTGCGAATAATCGCGGCCACTTTACATCAAACAACGTAACTCCAGAGAAATATATACAGAATGTTCTATGGTTTAACGATTACACTTTGCAATACGGTGTGTTGTACGGGTAGGTATAATTAAACAGAAAATATTATATGTATAATTGATTGAAAGTGATAATAAAAATACATAATAGGAGATGAGCGTGGTTATTAATTATTAAAACTTGAATAGCTTTACAATCGACGTAATAATTACCTGTTGTTGCTCCATTCTAACTGACAACGATAAAAGTCTTAAATATTCTATGAAGCTTACTTCCATCTTGCTTGGTAACAGCGAATGAATCAATTACTTGTATCAATTCACTATGCTTACTAATACTTGTTTGACATATTTTTCTTTTTCAATGATATCCGTACAGGAAAACTAAATGGCGTGAATTAAAATGTCAAAGTATTCGTCTCTTTGTATTTTATATATTTATCATAACTTTTTAGGAAAACTATTTTCAAACGATCTATGTTTTTATAATATTTTTTACTAGACTATACCCACATTATATGTTTCGTTGTTAAACTTTAAGACATGCCGTATATACATATGTACGTATATAGAGAAAAAGAGAGAGAATAGAGCTCTTTCATATCGTTTATGACCGTAATTAACAGCATTTTTATTGTTTCGTTGAAATTGGATCACTGGAATTCAATATTGAACGAAAGCACGTCACTATCGTTACGAGTCCGCTGCTTTCGCCTCTTGCGTGTTTAATTTAGATATTTATACAGTTTGTACATAATTGTTCCCTCGCAGTTAAGTGTTTCACACTTGTTGTCTTTCGCTCTGTAGTCGTTCCTCTTCAGCTCATTTCTAATTAGGAGTATTCGTTATCGCGTTTCGATCGACGATTTGAGAATAATACGCGTGGCGCGTGAGTGGGCGACTAAGTGGATTTTACATTTAGATGCGTGATAACGAACAATGTCGAGCTGATGCGTGGCGGAAATGAAACAACTACGCTCAATTAAATGCCGGATCTTATTTCAAACTTTACTTCGCGTACACAGAATGAACGTAAACGACGATGGAATATATCGTCGCGATGTTGGCTTGTTCGTTAATTTCAGGAATTCTATCAGAACTCCCGTTATTATTTTACTTTCTATTAAAATGTCAATTTTTATTCTCGTTGTAATTTGATCGAAAGTTTTGCCCGAGATAGATGATAGAGTTTTCTGCAGTTTACAGCAAAAACGAGCAATTTTATACTTTATCGCAACGTATAGTGAAACAAAGATGAAAGATATATATTGATAGAAAAATCGAAGTTCTTTTAACCTTGCTATTGTGTTAGGGTTTATGACTCACGGTCAGTTGTATCTCTAAATCAATACAACTTTCTCGTTTCCAACGTTGCTGGCCACGGATTTTTTTCCGTTTTAGCAATAAATGTTTTACCAAGTTGTTCGATACCATATAAAATCGTAACCAATTCCTATAAATTACGAACGATTATTTTACTTCAGCTTGATTTTAATTATAAATCAGCACGAACAGGGAAATTCGATTTGAAACGTTCGATGAAATTAGAAAATTGTATATTTGGAGCTTTTTTTTTTCAACTCGCGTATATCACCACAAAAGCTGATTTTACACGGAACTATAACTCTGAACAGCGAGAGCTTTCAAAATACTAATTACCTCATTAGACTGTGATTTGCGTGGAAAATGTGGCGCATTGGCATGCAGCTTCCAAAGTATCGATCGATCTGGGTTCCGGTAAACGATTTTCCAATTATTTCAGGCGCGCGCGATTCTTCGGATTACCATACTGCAGACAAATGAATCTTCGTTTCCGTTCGTTCCCTCAAACAATAACCATAATTTCCAAGGCGTTCTGTATCTGTTGATCGTGATCTAAGACAAGATATGCAGAGGCGTATGTACGCGAGCCAGTGTTCTATTAATAGCAAACGTTGACTTCGTTTCTTGCATATATAAATCCGCGGTAGAAATGGTCGTACACCGATTTTAGAATCACGACATCAACTGGGCCGCGAATTTTCGCCATATTAAACGTTCAATTTCTGCTTGTTATATAGCGAGCGAAAATCATTCTGCAACTAATTTGCAATTAATCCAGTTTTCAATCGCCGCTCTGCTCGATCACACGTTGCCGTCTAGGTTTATTTATAATCGGCAGAAATACCCTGTTTGTGGTATAATTATTATCGTTCATATTTCAATTCCTCGTATTTGCCTTGACGCGGCTCTCGCTATTTTGATTATTATTGATAACGTTGTTACGCTTTCCAATTTTGACGGATATTAAACAACACCGATACACCAGTGTTTGATCGTTCAAATTATTCTCTTCAATGAAATACGTAACTTTGATATACAAGAGTATATGAAAGTTAATACTCATATTATGCGAGCAGAAGCCAATTAGTATCAGAGAAGCTAACTAGTATCCATATCGTGAGCCTCGAGATTTTAACGGAATTACAGAGGAATAATAATCCTTGACTGTATGGCATTGTTATTTGGCAATAGTATCTATTTTTTCCAAAACAGCAGATACCTTCTAATTATAATTGTTATAATCGCGGACGTTTCTGCAATTTATCCAATTTGAATAAAAATTTGTTTCAGTAGATATATATTTTAAACGTTAAATATTCTATGCGTTCTATATTTTCTTTTTTAGCTACAATCTAATGCTTATTACATATACATACAAATAAGATACAAAGAACGCAATTACAGTGCTTCCGGAAATTATTTCCTTACTTTGTAACATAAAGCCAGTAATTTCAAAATATTTGTTTATATTTCACCATTAAAATTTAAAGTTATATACATCGTACGTAATTTATTAAAAAATTCTACCTATCGATGCTAATGATATCTAAACACTAATTAGTAATAGGAGGAACACCAGCTATTTTACTACAATATGATCCATTCCTTCGTTCACAAACACAAAGCTCTTCACAAATTTTTCATCCAATCCCCCAAAGAAACAATGTCCTTTCGCCCCTAGCTCGCGAAAAGTGCCCCTCCTCGTTTCGATATTTCAGCAGCGGAAAACTTGGCGAATTCTTAATTCGCCAACAGTGGAATTGCACAAAGGCCTATTTATCATATTCCGGTATCAATCTCCACACACGCCCACGTCATTTATACCGTACCAATCCCTGACGAGATCCAATATTGATTCTGTACGGGTCGAGGTGGAGACGGCACCGAAATCATTTCGAATTCCCCCGCGTGCGACGTTTTCGCGAAATCCGGAATCAGCTCGAGGAGATCCCAGTATACCAGCTTGAAACTCTGCTGGTCTTGTTCTTTTGTTTGCACAAGAGAAAAAGTCAAAAAATAAGCAAAACGGCGTGGAACATAGTGTCTTGAACCGAGCCACGGATCCTATAAGATGCTTTCCGCGCGACCGACTTCCGGTTCCCTCGCGAGAAGCAGGATTTTTCCAATGGCTCGTTCAAAGGGAGATTGAATGGAAATGGGCCAGGGAAATGTTTATACGAACACGGAAGAAGGATCGGATTAGCGGGTGCAAGGCAATTTCCATTGTCCGCGGCGACGTTTCACGGAGTGTCTCGTTGCTTTAATTAAAACAGCCCTTCCGTTTCACGCGACTTGAAGTCGATACTTTCGTTTCCATCAAGTTTCCATCGACTTTCCGACGCGACTATTTTTTCTTTCCGAATCGACTCATTTGCCCCGGCGACGTTCGACAAACAAATAAGCGTGCCACGAGGATTTTTAAAATACGCGATGTTTAACTATTTAGTTCTCGTTTGTTTTCAATTTTCAAATGAGGAAATGACGTCAGCTGAACCAACAACACGCTCCGAATGCTGCATATCTTTAACCAAATACATTTTTCTGATGCGCCATTATCTTTAGCAATTGATCGGTGTTTCACGAGATGAAAAAGATCGAAAATGGAAGCTGTATGCTGACAAAAATTTTCCATGCAACATCTGTCTTGAAACTTAATTTCGTCTTAAATATCCTATCGTGAATTAAGCTGATATAATAAGCCGCTGTATAAGCCGATACCGTACATAACGCGTTGGGCGAGTTTTCCTCGTCCTACTGCTAAATTTTTGCTTTTCGATTAACAAATTTCCGCTCCGGCTGTTACAAACGAGCATCCCGCGGAAACATTTGTCATTTCGTATGACCATTCGAGATTTGTCAGATCGAGGAAGTCTTTGGTCGGCGAAAGTGATTTATTGTTCGTTATTGTGCCATTGCTTGGAGCAGTTCCTCTTTCATGGATCACGAAACGGTGAATTTATCTTGGTATGACAAGGGGAGAGTCTTTTAAATGGCACTTTGCTCCGAGGCTGTGAAATTTTTATTGCGGCAATTATGTTGTGCTAGGATTATTTATGGAAATGGGAGGTCTTGTTGCGTACGTATTTCATTGGGTTGTTTGTCATTTGTCTCAATATATTGATTACTATCGTTGTTGTATCTTTATTTTTATACGGTTTGATACAGTGAAAATATTGGAAAGTTGAAGAAAATAGCTAGCCGTGATTTTAGGATAAGTATGATTATGAAACAAAGTAAACATTAAAATACCAACAAATTGATTTAAGAGTAAATTGAACAAATATTATTACGATTAAGCTAGTTATCTTGAACGAGAAAAATATCCAATTCCTGGGAAAATATTACCATACGTTAGTAACACTAAATGTGTCAAATTAAGTTAAATTAAATTAGATTAAAAGATATTATGTTAAAAAAATATTATGTTTTTTTACGAAGGTAAGATAGATAGTTATTATGTTATAGAATAGAAAGTTATATTGTTATATTGATAGAAAGATATTATGTTAAAAAAAAGATTCTGTTAAAAAAATATTATGTTTCTGAACAACTGTATGTAATTACAATGGTTAGTATACATTGATATACAAAATGAGAAAATTATTTGTGATTTAAGTATCTACTGAAATCTGTCTTTTTATCGTTTATTATTCAATATTTAATATTTTGTTTATCTTGTATAGAAGGAGAATAGCCGGTATAACGGTCACAATTAAAAGTTCGTTGATACATAGTATATTTAAATAGACATATTCGTATAAATATACACACGGGCATTTACATAAATCGAAACTATGTTTTATTAAAACGAGCGTGCAAATAAAATGAAGCCAGCGCAGCGTATCAATATACTCTCTAGTTACTACGACCGTTTCGATAAACGTGTTTTAAATTTATTTTTATTTGGTCTGTTTTTGATCGGATATTTTTGAGAAAAAATGTATCGAATCGTTTATCCTAGGAACGTAGGTACGAAAAATAGCGGGCAAATTGAAATATCGGTGTAAGTACTTTTTACGACCGATATCTACCATTTCGTTTGCTGAAAAAATATTACTACTATTATATCTCACGAAGAAAAATAATCCATTTTAATTAATTGTAATATCGTGCTAAACTTTATTACTTTTAACAGTGAACTTCGATTAATCAGAAATAAATTTCCTCTAATAGCGCAATAAGGAAATTTCGTATACAGAAACGCTTTTCAGATGGAAAGATAATTCGTTTTACCTAATTTTAATATCGCTTTGAACTTTACTGTCTCTAACAATAAACTTCAATTAACAAGTTTCCCCTAGCAACTAGTTCCCCCTGGAATAAAAAATTTTCATATTTAAAAACGTTTCTCCGCAAAGAAAGATGACCCGTTTCAACTAATTTCAATATCAATTTACACTCTGCCGTTTCTAACGATAAACTCTAATTAACCGGAAACAAATTTGCCCGAGCAGCGCAACGACCAACTTCTTCATTCAGAAACGTTTTGCATGATCCGCCAGTAACATTCATTCACCTTCGTTCCTACGATATTATGTAGCGATTCTATCGTAGAATTACTCGTCGTGGAATTCCGGGGAGGGAAATTTACTCCAGTAACGGCAACTTTGTCCCCGAAACCATTAATCTGCGGGTATTAATAAATTCCTGAAACACCAGGTGTATTTTGCAAGAACTGTCCTGGTTCGCTTAGACTGCAAACGAAGATGAAACGCTGTCGTGTTCGCGGCTACACCGCAGCCACTCGTTTCAGCGGTCGAAGTTTGCAGTTTTATCGGGCAAAATTTGCCCACGGATCCATTTCCGTCACGCTCGTTTGGCAAAGTGCGAGGCGCTATCTGAAAATTTGGATTTCTCCGCAAGAAGAATTCGCCTCGTGTGGATTCGCGATTCTCGTGGAATTTTTAGGGATTTTTAATTTTCGTCTTTAGAGTTTTTAGCCGTTTCAAAGGATCGATGGCTCTCCGTGCCATGGAACCTGTGTAGCTTTTGCTCTCGCGATACATTGATTGAGTGGAGATGTGACTCTTTCGTTGCTTTTCTGTGAAAATGCGAATGACAATGATACGAGATTTTCTAGAAAATCATACACAATCATACATTGTCGTATTGAAACGTGCCATACATTAGGTAGCATATAATTGTATGTGTTATATCTCATAATCAAGCGCATAAATCGTAAAAGTTCGAAGGCTGAGAAAAAAAGGCACAGATTGAACACGGTGACATTTCATTTTATGAGGAAAACGGGTAAAAATTATCGTCGCCTAACGCGAATCTTTCACCCCCCATATTTTTCATCCGTTCGATCAATTTATTACTGGGAAACTTGCATGAAAGGCTATTAAGATCAGTTTATCCGTAAAACATCCGCCCTCATCCGTCATCGAAACGCGAAACATTAAAGAACCCAAGAGAGAACCTCTGTCTCTTTCGCTCCTTCTTTCTTCTTTTCTTCCCGGTGCACGTTTTCACAGAACGCAAGACACCACGAAGGAGAACTCGTTATTTTTTCCCGTCACTCAGGGAAGATTTAAACAGATCCTTCATCTTGTGAATATGCAATGGCGTTCCATTTAGTAAAGGGCGAACTGGGTCGCGCTAACGCAACCTTACGGCAGCCATTAGTTACAATAAAATATGAATATCACTCCCTGCATGATATTCGACATTGACACAATACGGGCCCAGTTTCGTTAATGCGGACCTTGCGTCCCGGTCGCGTTCTGTAATCCGCTCCATTAGTTGATTCGTTTAAGCCACTTAAAACGCGTCTAGATGTTACGCGGTCGTACGTGGTTAGCCGTTTTCTCACGCCGAAATTCGACGGACAAGCGTATCTAATGGGCCTAATTACACGGATGTTCCCCATGCAACGATAGTCGCGGAATTATCGCGAGACGACATGCCGGGAATTGGGGTTGAATGCGCTCTAAACGCCACTGAACCTGCATAGGAAACGTGTTACATACACGTGGTACTGCGAGCTTGCAGCTTGTGCTTAAAAATTATTACGCTTTCGTGTTTAACACGAGAACTACTGTAATATTTAATAATTAGACTGCGGATGTTCGCATTAGGTTGCGCGATGTGCTCATTTACATTACCTTAAAACAGTACATCAAGTGCTATTTTCATATATAATCAAGCAGTAGCTTAATTATTCCATTTCACCAAAACATTCAAATACACCGATTTTTTAACATTGTCCCTTCTTTAAACAATTTTTACAACGTTCTCCGAAGCCTTTAAACTAGCTAATTAGCTATTATCTACTCGACCATGTGTATTGACACATTATACTATATTGTTAGAAACGCAAAATTAAAGCGACATTTGTTTCACTGATTAAATATCATAGTGAGTATTATATTTTGAATGTTTTATATATTTTCGCGTTCTTTTGTATCCTCGGATTTTCCATAAACGCGTAACAGTTCGCAGTTTCTACGAATTAAACACATTTTTCTACGTTTCGATCGTAATTTAAAACCCGTACCACTTCAAATCGTTCTAAAGATTCTATTATCACGCAAGTTTCAAGCAGAGCACACGGTCGTTCGTTCGTCTAAGCAAAATTCGCCCAAGTTTATTAACAATTACACGAGCTCGTTCGAGCGGAATCGCAACCACTCCCACGACAGTCCGTTGAATTTCGGGAGCGTATCCGGAAGAGAGTTAGCCGGTCGGTTATAATTCAAACCGGCGCGAAACAAAGTGGCGCGCTCGAGCCAAAATTCGAATGCCTGAGGGCAAACGACGCAACACCGTGACTCCTTTCTTGGGACAAGAATTGTCTGAACGGTGGTCGCATTGTCAGAGTGCCTTATTGTTCCACCGTACAAGACCAACAACGAATGGAACGTATTCGCATTTTGCTAACCGCCGCGCAAGACAAAAATCATTGTACACTATTGAAGCTTGCCCGAGTATCATGGGACGGTTATTGTTTCAGCCGGCAATGTTTACGCGAACGCTGATATTCAGGTTGGACAAATGAACAGCCAGATCTGGCGTAGATGTTACTTTCGTCATTAAAGGACTCTGCGGATATACGTCTTTTCCGTTGCGTATAAACAGATACAGCCTGACGTTAAAGTCTCTTGCGATGGATTTTAACGAGAGTCTTAATTCTCGTGTTATCTTCACGAGGAAGCACGAACTTCGGAGTTTTAAATATTTGACGATCTACTTAGAGGAGTCGTTATCCAATTATCGTCGCTTCGAAATCGTTCTCAAACCGGAAATAAAAAGAAGAAATTTGAAGATCACACCCAAGTGACAGAAAATCGAAGTTCGTTTCATCAAGGAGATAGAAATCATTTGCCAAACTCGCAAAATGCTTTCTATCTTACCCGACACCGTTCGTGTCTCGATTCGCGGGCTTCGATTTCTCCAACAATGTGAAACATTTCGTACTGCTCTTCGTCGATTTCCAAACTTTCTAAGCGTTAATTGAAACCATTCGAATACTCTCCGTTAGTCATCGTGAAAACGGCAAAGAACGAAGTTTCTAAATTCGTAACTAGCGATACTAAGCTCCTTCCGATGCGATAATCTTCGCATACGAATCGAAGTTCGTTTCTAGTAAATAATTGATGGACGAGGTTCCTCGTGGACAGTACAACTATGTTGATCTAAACTCGTTGAAGGACAAACAATTCCTGGAATTAGAATTCGTACAATAGCAACAGCATGCTATCTTCGTAAAAGGTTTATACGTCTAAATGCTGCAATCCATTGGTAAGCTACCTGAAATTGATTCGATCGGCAAGTTAATAAATCTAATAAGTTCCACCTATTCTCTGCATCCATATCGTTTTCTAGAATTTCTTCGTCGTTATTTCGTTGTTTGTTGCTCGCTGTAACGTCAGTTTTTCGCCAGCAGAGCCTCCATAAACGGCGGAAAATAGCAAGGAAGCCAAGGTGAATTCAGTGGTTTAACGAAACTAGAATAATCCATTAATTTACATAAATTTACACATAATTCTGCTATCTCCGGCCGCCCTCGTGCCTCTCCTCCGTCCACTACCTTTCGTCTTCTTCTTTCTCTCCTCTATTTTTTTTCTTTTTTCACCAGCTTTCCTCCTCTGTCCTGTTCTCTTGTACGCGCGCGAGACTTTATGCAGTCGCCGTCACGGCCGACGTGCAGAAGGGGGAACTGTTAAAATTCATGATGCGGTTCCATGGTGACCGCGAGTTTTAACGTTCAGGCCGACACTGCCCGCTGGATTGCAGCCGCTGGCGACGCCATTACGCGTCATTTCCACCGACCGTTGTAAGCATCAGCCCGATGGGCCCTTTGGTGTCTGCTGTTGGTCTCTGTAGGGCTCTTCTTTAAAATATTTCGTATGAAACTACTAATTTCTTTTGTGTACCGAGTATTCTCTCGTAGACGGAGCATTAATATAGTAGGTTGCAAATTCTACGCATTTTGTACTTACGATATGACACCCGGTTGGGTTAATACGTCGCACATAATGTGCCATTTTATATCAAACAATTGTTATATCGACCGCTTGTTTAAGAATTATAAATCCTCATTTGCGTGGAATCGTCAGGAAGATACATACGATGTATTGAATGGATCAAATCGATGTTAGAAGAAAATTAAGATCACAGTGTCTTCTTTTTATTTTTTTCTTTCTTTCGAAGAAAATTATAAAAGATGAGGATCTTTTGATTCGTTAATGTACTATCTGGTTGCATAGAATTCATATTATGAAATTGGAAGGGAAGTATTTTACATAGAACAAGTTGTGACACGTGTTAGAAATTTGAACGAAACTCTGAGAGATAGCAATCGTTCTTTTTTCGTCGTTCTTCTTTGTTAATTCGTCGGACGGAACGGAACTTGTAATTCGCTGATTACTACGAACTTTGCAACGCCGATTCGGCTGAATCGTTTACGGAAAGAATGGATTCCAAAATTCTAATTAAAGTTTGAAGGACGTGGAATCTGTCACTGTCTCTCAGCAACGATTGACACCAGTTCTATGGGAGCGTCAGATTTCGAAAGGACGTGAACGAGGGATTTGCGGGCTGGTTTTCCCAATTTAAGAGCATGTGCGATGCTCCTGCATGGTCCGTCTACACACGTGTTTAACGATTCCATGTTGAATGTTTGCAAAGTCTAGGAATAATTCGTATTTAAACACCCACCGTTTGCATATTGAAACAGATAAACCCTGTGTTGAATTACGTTGCAGGTTGTTGAGTTTATTGAAATTAGCAAAATAGTCAATTTACAATTTTTCATAAAAATTTTCTCTTACATTGATTTATTCTTAGAAAGTTATTATTTATCTTAGATTTACAATCATACATTTTTGAAGATCTAAATACACATAGACAAAGTATACGGATGAAAAATTTGTTTTTCGTTACGTGATATATTTTCTTATATATTTCTCATTTTCACTTCTTTGCCGCAACTACTGTAATTTAATCCACGATGATTCTAATCCTAATTCACTACCCAACTATTTATCATGGTTGGAGTAATATTTCTCTGACGAATATCTAGAACAAGAGATCTTTCGTTAAAAAAAACTGCACGTTGTGTGCGTGACAATATTCTGACATTTTACACGGTGAAAAGCATTGTATCAGCGTTAAAGGGGAAACCGAGAGCCGTATAAGCAAAAGAATGAAAACGATTCAACGCCAAAACTCCTATTTAATAAACCTTTGATACAATAGTCCTGTTGTAGCACGCATTTCTGCCATCTCGTCTTGCTGACTTTTCTGCTTCTTCCGCTGAATTTTTTCGTTCCCCATTGGCTAGAAACTTTTTAAAAGGAAAAGAGCAAACCAACTAACGTAACGGTATGGTTGAACAAACTAGAGCGGCGGAGAACAAACGGCAAAGTAACGGTAAAAAAACAACATTAAAGTCCCTGTTGTGCAGCTGGTCTTCAAATGTATAATGATGTTGACTAGATGAGAGATTTATTGGAAAGTAAGCACAACACAGTATGGTGAAATAGTAAAAAGAGTAGTAGGAAGAGACAAATATAGACGACACGGTAATTAATTGATGAAAACTATCGAAAAATTGCACGAACGAATTAACTTTCAATAAACGATATTTTTAAATAAGAATCGAAATTTAATATAGATTTTATTTGATCTTCTTTTAGTAGCTTTTCGATCGAAATGTTTTTGAAATTTGAAGATACCTTAGCTAAAGTATGATTAATAAGTTCTTTCGATATTTACATTTATATGTAATATAATTCATCGAACAATAAATAGAAATTTAATTAATGAATAATTTATCCTATAGGAATTTTCATTTTCATTTCATATTATTTCCAGTTTGTTTTATTTTTAACATCTAATTACATTGTAATCTATTTCCCTATAATATATAACTTTTTATGTCAGCCAGGTAGTTTCATTTAAAATGTTCATCGATCTATTAACATTTTACTAGTTGGAATTCCTGAATAAATTATGCGGTACTTTATCTTCGCGTAAATAGTGATATCTTAAACATTAAATTCTTGGAGAATGCTCGTAAATTAAGCCAACCCGAGCCGGACCCTTGTTTCCCTTAAGAGCTTCGTTGCACTTCAAACACGCATTATACATTGTATAATTCAGGGTCCTATAATCGCCTGTTTGAGTAGACTAAGCGATTATATCGAGCAGAAGTGAGGAAAACGTAATCGTTGATGGAAATTCTTCGAACTAAACGGAATGAGTATCTTTTAAAATATGTTCTAAATTCGATAGAACCCAGATCAATGGCCTGCATAAAAATGTGTTATATGGAAATTAAATTTTATTTTTTACTTTTTGTTTAAAAAAGATCATAATATTTATTTTTATACAATCTCTTATATTGTTTTATATATAAATTTATCATTCATCATATTATTATACGTCTGTATATATATGAAATATTCACGACTAACATTGATTAATAGGAAAATATATCGAAACGACAGATATTAAGAGAAAAGTCATTAGAAATTTGCGTTGAGAGGAAAGAGTTTTAATTACACGAAATGTAGAAGGAAAATTCGAACTAGGAAGGTATTAATATGCGCACAAAGAACAAACAGCTAATAAAAAACCTTAAAATATGTTTCCCTCGTATAAAGTAGTTTTTTAATTAGAAAAATTGTATAATTAATAACGCGAATAAAAATATGTCTATAAAGTTACATTCTTATGCAGATAAAATGGAATCATAGCCGCGTGGTTCATTAAACTCCGGTAAGAGAAAACTTCTCTTTTCGTGATCTTGGCAAAAATATTTCTGTAAGAACTTTCGTCTTTCGATTCATTACGAGAGATTTTCCGCGATCCTTAAGAAAATCTTTTTGATTTCTGCAACCTCCATTTCCTCGACCTTTAAATTTAGTTTTCAATTGTGCCTGCGCCTTTATCCATCACAGCTTTCTACGTCTAAGAGGAGTGTATTTAAAAGTCTAGAATAAATCCTGTTCCTTCTTACGCAATTGAACGAATATCGTTCGAGCGAAATTTTATATTAGCAGCGTCAATAAATTCTCCTGCAAATGTAACAGCAAGAAAATCGTTAGATCTCCTCAAGCGGAACGAATAAAATTCTTCGAATGAAACCGCAAGCGGCTACAAAATAACAGAAAACTGTTCCTTCCCGATATTTCCAAAACTCCATGCCACGAAGTGGTACGCTCAGCTTGCCGCGTCTCCGAAAAATTTCAATTAACAAATCAACGACAATGGTGCAAAAATCGACTCTTTGCCATCTCTGGACCAATCGGTCGGAATTTCCTAGACTATTAGCGGATCGTAAATAGACGCGATTGGAATCACTAGCTTCCGGTCCGTCAGTTATTACTTCGATGAGTAACGCAAACGGAATTTCAGGAACACGGTGGCGTGTTCACTCGCTCGAGTATATCCGTATGTTAATTAGTCGAGAAACTAGTGCTGGAAGTTTGGCTCTCGGTATAGTACCGCGATAGGCGATGGAGATGATCGAGCACGATGTCTTGAGTAGATGCTGTCTGCTATCGTCTTCCGCCGGGACTCTTTGGAAGTGCGAACGTCGCGTTTTACCGGAAATGGGGGTCCAGTCTCAATGGGGAAATTCGTTGTCACGGGAAAGTAACTGCAAATGGAAGTTTTTTCACGAGGCTGGTTGAACATCGATGCCATTCGTATCGGTCGACCGGATACATTTTCGCGTTATCGCGCCAGTTGCGCGTGTCTTCTCGTTGGAACGTCGAGCCAGCGAGACGAAAACACCGCCTGTTATCGCGCTATAGGGCATCAAACTGAGAACGTCCAGTTTGGCGTGAAGTTGCGAGTCCCAGGACGAAGAGAGAAGATCCCTATGTTTAGGCTACGTGCTCGAGAAGGAGAAGTGGTCACGAGCTTTTTAGTTGCTTGAAAATATTGGAATGAAGACCAGAGACAGAGTGCTGTTTTATACTTTGCCGCTTCTTCTTCATAAAACTTTTTTCTATCTTCGTGCGCTATATATGTAATATATAAGATGGTATGTATGTATGTATATAATAGCGGATGGTAACAGTTTCAAGTTGTTGCTCACTCCTGAGTGCTATTGGAAGAAATTGTTGCAAGAAGAAGATGAATGGCTCGCGTAGTATCCCTGTTTACGGTTCTAGCTACTTTCGCGAGTGCAACGATACACGTGCAACGATTGCACTTGCTTTCAGATGGAAATGTGTATTTTCATTTTTTTTCTACGTAGAGGAAATGACGAGCCCTTTTTGGCGGATTTTGTCAAAGGGTACAGAAGCAAATTGATCAAAAAGTAATTAATTTTCGAAATATTTTAATCTTGATTGTTTCAAAAATTCATCTTCTTTTTACAAATTCTCTCTTGAATTGTGTCTGAGGAAAGAAGGCTGATTTGTAACAGCTACGCGTACAATTTCCTGCATATACTCTGATGAGAAAGAGTTTATAAAGTGATTGGAAATAAGTACTCGTGTAGTAGACTGTAAACGAAGAAATGCTTTTAAACAATTTTGATACTTTTAACTGAAACTAATTTTAATCTTCTAATTAAGAATTTTCTAAGATCTGAACAGAGTTAATAATATAAAAATCACCGTATTACGAGTGTAAAGAGACAGTTGGAACTCTCGAACAGTTTGCTATAAGATGAAGTTAAGAAGTACGTAATTGATGAAAATCGCATGTTAACTTCAGGACGAATACATCTTCGTACGCAAATGTGACATAAAATTTTAATAAAGAAAACTGAAACACAGAGTATGAGAGGATACGGGCACATGAAACGAGTAAAATTCCTATATTTAGAGGAAAGAATGTTCCTTGGTGCGCCTGTCAAGACCTAACCCAGCCTTGTCAAGACGAGCAACCTGACAAGTGTAATAAGGCATTGGATGGGAACCAAGAACGTTTCAATGATTCTTTTTGTCTTCCTTGCCCGTAGCATAAAGTACAGAAACTCGTTCTTCCTATATAATGCGGAAATTTAACTTGAAGTCTTGACTTCTTCCCTTTTTTTCTCTCTCTGCCTCTCTCTCTCCCTTCCTCTTCAAGCGATACAGTGACAGATACGCTTAAGCTCTCTTCCGTCTTACGTCTGCAGAAACGGTTCTTGTAAAACGATGGCATATTATCTGGAAAATGTCTGTTCATATTCTGTACCGATTTAAATTGCTGAAACTTCATTTAGAAGAAGCTGAACTTAAGTAGGTAGCGTTGCTTCTTCGAAACAGAATAATTTTGTGCAGTTTCGTATCGATGAATTTTATTTTACACAATAAAAACAAGATATGGTATTTGTTTTAACCCCTTAACCTATACCTACGGGCATAGCGCATAGTACGATGATCGGGCCAAACGTAAATATCATGGGCATAACCCGTAGTACGTACTACACAAGTCGTGCGAATGGCTCGAAGGCTGCGCGTGCTTGTTTACGTTTTCGGCCCAAAATTCTCGAACGTAAATCGTAGGTTAAGGGATTGATATCTAGTAACAAAATTAATTGTCTATTTTCTTAATAATAAATCATATTTATTGAAGTAATTACTTTAAAAAAATCTCTACACCTTCTCTTTTGTATATCCATGACCCGGAGACCGCTGTTACGAAGAGAATAGAATTTAGTGAAACAGAAAATTCGAAATAAGAAGAGATCCATATTATTGTAGCGTTGAATATAAATTTTATTTTGGATTACAAGGTCTAGAAACAAAAGAGCTGTAAGTAGATTTCTATTGCTGTTTCTTGTAGCCTTCAGCTAGAACTACAAGAATAACTTTTTGGTAATGTCCTTTGTTATAAATATATGAATGTGTTGCCTATCATAGCACTTCTTTCTATTGTATTGTAACACTGTAAGAACGAGGATCTAGATCAGCATACACTATACTTATACTTATACTTATACTTATACCTTTACTTATTTCAATGTATTTTTCTATTACATATTCATCCACTCGTTCCTCTATCAGTCAACACCTCAACAATATTAATTATATCATTATACGAATTTGCATAAAAATCCATGGTCTACCGATAAACCAAAATGAAACATCTTGCCGAGAAGGTATTTAAATTACTTTACCGAAAACTATTTATCACCATTACTGGTATATCAAGAGGAGCGCCGAGGTAATTGCAACGCAATGTGAAATTCTGACGTGGGCAAAGATCGCCAGTTCGATTGCTTCGAATTCCACTTGTGACGAAGTAATGCTAGTCACCTTCGATTACACAAGTCACATCGAGAGAATAGTAATTAAGGAAATGACTGTGGGGACTTGGACTAAACAACGCTCGACTGTCAGCCACTGGTATCAGAATGATCGATTTCTATCGTATAAACGTGACCCACTTACCAGCAGCCCTTTAAACTCTCCCTTCCTCCAACTCCCTTAACATTCCTCAACGTCCACGAATATTTCTAATCCCCGAACGCGAAATTCCTCCCATTGGATACGCTTTCCCATTCCACGCTTGACCATTCCGACCGGTAACATTTCACCTTCAAACGCAGACGTTTCAAACGCTTCATCCTCGCCTTCAATGCTAAACTGCAAATAGAAAACGCGCCTATGGATTACGTTCTGTAAGGACCCTCCTCGATCTAATTCTTATTTAAACTCTGTCAAAATTATCGTACGTATCGTCGTCGCGTATTCTTCGTTAGAGCAGATCCTGTAGTTCGATTTCCATTGGCATTGAGGGATCTGAAATGTTCAACCAGTCCTATGCACTCGAGGAATTAATTGTGTATGTAGGCTGCACCGCGTTTGCATATTTTTATGGAAATTTCAATGGAATTTTATTTAATCGAATTTCGTTTATTGAAATGACATTTCAGTGGATTAAAGTAACTCTCGTTGTCAGTAGCTGAATCCGCTTATTTGAAGGTGAATTAAATGACCGTCATTTGGGCAAGAAAGCAAAGGTAGAAGGGAAACTTGATCAACTTTTATTCTATTTAATTACCATGGGTACAGGTAAATGGAATGTTACTGAATCGACAACCTTCTAACGCAATAAATACTACCTTTGGCATTGTGGATTGAGAATTATGAAATGTGAAATTAAGAGACTGAAATTTCCAATTCGTAAACTTCAAATTACTTAGTATAAAACTATAAAATTGTGAACTTGCAAGTACGAAATTATAAACTCGAATACCTTGTCAAATTAAATTTCGGACCTCCTGCTGGATCGAAACGTCTCAATCATCCGGCTTTATTGTAATAATTATATTAAACGTTGAAGTTTCTTTTCCCATTTCCATCTGGAACTTATATTTTCTAATAAATAATTGAACTTAGCCCATGTAAACATCGTCCATAAATTCCACAAAATCTCCAAGATGGTAACGATCAATCACGGGAATGATTTACGTAAAGGATCGATATTTAAAGAACGTTTCGCAGGAATACTCAGCATTCTGGCAATGCTCGTTGTTCGACACCGGGGATGCAACGAATAAAAAGCAAACGAAACGTCGTGCCGCGCTACAGCGGAGAGGGTGGTTTAATCCGGCTGCAGAAATCTATTTGCGGATAAATCGGAACGCCTGTATTTATGGGGGTTCGGTCATGCGCCGATATAACCCACCCCGGTGATCGCTAAAATCTCATTTGTCTGTGCTAAAAATCAATTAATTACCCTGAATTAACGAGTTTTCAATTTTTCATTCGGCGCTGTATTCGTCTTATTCGTCACGATCTTTGGACTTCGTAAGAGAGAACGAGAAGTAGAAGCGATTCTAAAGTTCTATGTGCTGTTTCTCACAGGTTCAAAGCCAAATGGATTTTTTACGACCAGTTAGGTGAATCCCTATATCTGAACGAAATGTTTGCGGTCCATAGTAAATCGTCGACCCTCGAAGTCTCGAGATAAGGATGCGGCTAACAGTTTCCTCCCGCTTTCAGCAGTGTGGGTGTTCGGTTGTTTGTATCGAACGTGGCCATTTTTTGGCTTTTATATCGGTATTAGTAAAAAAATGGCTCGTAAGATTATTTTTCTTGTTAATAGTTTCTTACGACGAACGTTGAAATATCTGTGAAATATTTTCTGTATTCTTTGCGAACGTTACAACTGTCAGAATTTTGACTAGGATTGTGAACATTTTTATATGTATTTTAGTACATACATTGGACCTATATCAGTGCCGTTTTGCGGAATGCAATTTGAGGAATTTGTGTTTGCAACACGTAATTTGATTATTTAAGTGTAAAATTTAGACACAGAATTTGGTATTAGGATTGATAACAAATTGTTCGAGATCAATTACCGAGTGCAATTAATCAGAATCAATAATTGATAACGCAGAAATATCAATTAGTGTTAATGATCGCTGCTAAAATTCCCAATGCAAAACCACAGAATTATTTAGTTTTACTACTATGTGTTATCCCGTGTTAATGAATGTAAACTGATACTTAATTGGATTTGGACAAATTGCAATCAACCGTAACAATTAGGGGAGAAAACAGTTGAATAATGTCCATCGATTTGTATTTAAATTATAAAATTGACAGCTAATAGAGTGATCGAACGATCTATCTGAAACTGTTACTCTATAATCTGTTTTATTTTCTTTTTCCAGGTAAGATGCAATAAACTTCTTACAACTAGCTGTGGTGAGGAAAAATGGAAGGTAAAAAATAAACGGGGCTATTCCAAATTTATGCTAGAAATAGGTGAGTTTGCACTTATAATGGAACAAGAATTTTCATATGTGCATTTCCTTTTTTATTTTTCATAAAGAATAACAAAAGTGTCTTGACATTTTTTCACGACATGTACGCACAAATAAATATGATATAATGTTCTCCAAATTGCGAACTTCGATTAAGAAATAATTCGAGAGAGATATATTCGAATAATTAGAAATTTAATTAACATTCAAATTGAAAGAGGAAACGTGAAAAATCGCGTACATTGTAATTACACAGGTTTTCATTATTACCACCCGCCCCTCAAATCTCACACGTTTCGAACATGCTCCTTACCTTGCTCAAATCGAGATCGAACGATTTATAAAGTGCAACAGTTGTTTGGCTTGACATTCTGGCTCTGTTCTGATTCTTAAAATTGCGTAAATCCAAGAGCTTATCTCTTATACTGCAATCTAGAAAGGAACGCAGAAAAAGAAGAGGAAAAGGAGGAGAGAGAAAAGAAAGAAGCTTGAAAAAAAAGCGGAACAAAAAGGTAGGGCATAAAAGGAAAATAGTACGGCGAGAGAAAAGGGGGCATTCATCATTTTCAAGCGGCTATATGGAACATCGTGCGTTCCTTAAATCGCGGACCAGCGTTATGGAACTTTCCTTGTTAGTGACCGGTCGTGGGACGGAAAAAAGAGCGCATTAATTAAAGAGCCGGCATTATGAATAATAGCAGTAATAAAAGGCGCGAAGAACGTTACGTTGAAGTCTTTCTACGTGACCAAGCTTAGACGGTCTTATTAAATTAAATGAAAATCGTTCTTATCCGAGCCAGGTAACGCTCTATCTAAACGGTATTGCGAATCTTTATGTGGTTTATGTTTCCACCGGACGAAGATTATTTTTGTATCGTTAACAGGTCAGAATTGTCGAGTCGGATGTAACATTCGGGCAAATTTGGAACTTCGATGAATAAGAAATAGATCTGGAATAAAATTTCTTCAACAGGAAATATTTTGACGGATCGTGACGGAAGCTCATACAGCATGTATTGCAATGAATTTGAAAATAGCCAATGAATGAATAGAGAAAGAGCTAGTTCATTGAGTCGGAAGATAGTCTGTAAAAATCTAGACAAGCGTGCTTGGTCAGACGACAAAATTAACTCGAGAAATGAATTCTTTAGATTTATCGAAATGTTGTTTGGTGTAAATGAGAATTCACTTATGCATGAAATGTATAACAACTACCGAAAAATTATTGAAACAATGATTCGAATGATCGTGAATACCTTCGTAATTAATTCCTATCGATATACCACGCGATTTTGAAATACGTAAATTGCGTATTACGTATGCTGGTATACGGAAATTACATTAGAGAACGAACATTTTGCTATCGTATCCTTTTAAAAGTTCCATAACGAACAGCGAGTAAACGAAGTATGAATTTTCCTCGTGCACGATAGAAATGTAACTGTTTTTATAAACAAGATTTTCATCTAGCTAGAGAAAATAATTCATTGGCATTCGTTCCCTCTGAAGAAATCTTTCTCATTTCTCAGCGAACATTATTTCACCGTTTCAATGCAGATGTTTCAGGGAATTGAACGCGAAATTAATTCCATTCGAAAGGAATACGTCACAGTGCGGAATATTAAAGTGGCAAAGGATCTCTGAACTGTAATTCAAGCGGATATCACGTGAAAGTTTTTGTCGCAATTTCCCGCAAGTACTTTACTTCATAATGGTTCGCGGATTATTTAATATCTGGTCATTCGAATACTTTTAAAAATGCAACAAAATAATATGCTTCTTTACATTGAAATTATTGGAAAAATTTTATTACCAATGATACTAAATTTTCCTGTTTTTTATCACCATGCTAATGTTGAATTCACAGCCATTAATCTTGATATATTCAAGAATTTTTATTCAAAATAATTTACGTAATTCGACAATTACATACAACATTTATTGCAATTTCAATCTGAATATTAGAAATATCGTAAATGTGATATTTTACCGTGCAATTTATTTCACATATGGACAATATGTTTCCTATCAAAATTCTTTACAAACGTCATGTACGTTAATTCTTCCTTGTCGCAATAGGAATTCAATGTTATTTTTTTTCGTTGCAAAAGTAGAATATTTTAGAGGAAAATGTGAAAAATAACAGATTAACTAACGAATGTAACACTGCAATATTTTGTCCTACTTTCTAGAAATCTTTATGCACGAATTCTCTTGAGAAGCCATGAAAGCACGAAAATTTCGGTATCGTAATCAGCGTGGCGTTGCGCGATATTACGACATGTAAGAATGCCGCGTGCTCCATTTTTACAACGATAGCGCAAGACTCGTGACATCACAAAGCAACTATACACGCGCGTTCAGTCAAACAAGCCAGAACAGATGTGCATCACGGCGAACAAGCTAATGCAAACATCGCGTCCTTCGAAACGCGACGAAAGCCGCGTTCTCTGCTTTTATTCTTCCATGCTTATATTTACAGCACTGCAAAGTATTCCATTGCCTGCCATGACCTCCACGTACAGGCTCTTTCACACACCATGATCGTTTCCAGTGTCTTCACTCACTCCGAGCATCGCTCGCAGGAACAGAAGCGTCGTGGCTGAATCTCAAATCACTGATCTTATATTTTGTTGAATTTTTACGTATCGATGATCGTACGTGTTTGTGCGCAGTTCGTTCCAACGAATATTCGAGCATACATGAGTCGAGCGTGTAGATTAAATAAGTTAAAACAACTAAATTAACAACAAACAATCTTCTGGGTTCTCGTTTGTGGCTGTACGATTACTTTTTCTTTCTTCCCTTGTCTAAGATAATGTAACGATAAAAACGGAGTGTAATCCAACGTAAATTATACTTTTATTAACAATGACGATGTAACTTTTTCAAGAATTGTGTGGGGCAAGTTTTATTACTCCCCTCTCCAGAAAAACAGAGAACACCTATAAAAATTGGAACAGAATATTTGTATATTTTATTGTTCGGTGTACCACACGTTACAATTTGTAGTATTTATATGAAACATTTCTGTGCTTAACAATGCGTAGTTTCGTACGTAGATGTGCTTTTAAAAGAAGTAATTAAATATCGCAGCGTAATTCGAGCTACCTCTACGTCCCTCCGTGGACAGTAAAAAGAAAACCACAAGGTTACGTGGTATCTAGCCCATTAAACATCGACCCCGACACCGAATTAACGAACTACTTCAACCTTCCCTTTTATTTCCTAAAAAAACGGGGGGGGGAGAAGAAGAAGAAGAAGAAGAAAAAGAGGGAACAGGGAGAAAAGGAAAAACAGAGGAAGAAAGAAGGGCTTGGACGTCAATATTTGCCTCTCGAAAAGGGGATCATCGTTTCCCGGTCGGTCTCTCGAGCGGAGACGGTGAAGTTAAGTGAAACGCCCTGTACGAGAGCCCGCTGGTGGAAGAAATACGTTACCGTGGTATATTTCAAAAGCTACTAAGTCGGAAAGAGGAAAGATATTGGACGAGTTCATAATTTATCACCGCCACAAGCAAACGCCGCTGCTTCTAGCCGAGTCTTTCGGCGAGCACACGGGCACAAAGACATTTTGAATGTGCCGCGCAGATATATGAAACGATTATGTTTGCTGAAAGATAATGTCTCGCGGAAGGCTTATGCCACAGACCGTTTCCAAACTGTTTTTCCATGGAATTTTCTGCTCCATACGCGACAACAGCAACACGGATTTTAAAAGATAACGACGAGAGGATGTACGGTTCATCCTTTTAAATGTCCCGAAACGTGACATTTTTTCCTCTTTTCGAAAGCTGCCTCGTTGTTTCGAGTCAGTTCTTAACGAGTCGTGCATGGTATTTCTTATCGTTACATCTCGTTGCCTCTTTGCGAAGTCTCCGTGAAAATGTTGAAAGTATGTTAGTGCAACGAAGATTCGAAATTAGAATTTGAAGTGACGTTCGCCTTTTAATTTAAAATTAAGAAAATGGTAGAAAATGGGAACGCAAACTGCTAATAAAAATATGCCAAGACTTTGGAACACTAAGGTGATCGAGTAGAAAAATTAAGTCTTGGAAACTCGTTCGGCAAAATTGAAGAATACGAACTTGAATTAAAACTTTCATCTAGATTCGAATTTGGAAAAAATGCTAAAAATAAGAATACATAAGTAACAAGCGTAGCAAGTTCCGGTACGTCAGGTTCTGCCGCGTGAAGGAGTTAGATTTTCACGAGGCGTACAAATTATCCGACGCTCGTGAAATCCTTGACGATTAGCATGGGTAAACCGAGCGCGATATTTCTTCCACTTTTGACACTTTGAAAATGAAAAATCTCTCTTTATCCCGCTATCGGCGCACGTTTACCACCGTAAACATATTAACGTGACAGAAATTTCGTTGTTGCCTTTATAATATTCGTTAATTAACGACCGATGCACGTATTACCATTCGCTTCTGTGCCGCTTAATTGCGCGGATTTAATGCAGACGCGCGTAAATTGATTATCGCTGACAATTATGAAGCGGCGTGCAATTGTGGACAATTAACAAACTGGAAGCCGCATGAAATTTCAAAGAAATTCAGCCTTCGAAGTGCGTCCTCCTTTTTTCGACGTATTCCTTTTTTTTTTCGAGGTGGGGGCGTGGGTGGCTGTCGAAGCTTTTGCGTCGTTTCCGCATGGACACGCCTTGATTGACGGCAAACATGATACGTGTAAAGAGATACCTACGCAACGGTGGGTGGTGACAAAATTTCCACTTCGCGACGCAACGTTTTTCGCGCGCGATTTCCTGCATTTTCGCGATATTGCTCGCGTATCGGAGAAGATAACGCTTTGAATTTCCGTCGGGGAATCTTTTTACCAGCTCGCTGGGTATTTTATAACGCGGAGAATGGTTCTTTGTCGATCCTCTTTTCAATTTGTCGAAATTGAAGAAACGATAGCGGCGCGCGAACGAGTAATATCGCAATAATTACGTTCGCCCGAGAACGAAACGTAATTCGAAATTACCTCCTTCGAGGAAATCATTCAAAATTAACTCGAGAAAGCTTGATCGTCTATTTAATCAAGGAAGAAAGTGTAAGTCGAGTAATGAATCAAGCATTACGAGGGATATACCTGCATTAATTTCTCTGCGTCATTAAACGCGCCTCCCTTCCGATGCTTCTCTTCGAATAAAAGAGACCGAAGGGTAACATTTAATTACGCGAACTTCTCTCATCTTCTTCTCTCACTTTCCAATCTTCTAACGTTCCTAAAAATTCCACGGAAGGTAATCCATTCGATAATCACGGAACAGAAGGAAAAATTGGAAAAGTTACGTTTATATCTTTGTAAATTCAATCGTTGCCATCCTCGTAACCGACATATCGCTTTATTTACGATCTACAACTTGCAACGTTATCGATGATTTGTCAAAAACTCGATACGTACCGATTCTCGTTGATCGTTGCGAGACCCTATTTAGCCTGAGCTTAAGGTTAGCTCGAAATGCTTTTAACGCCCTCGTCTAAGGCGAGAAAAGGAAAAATGCAGGATGAAAGGCGTACAGATTAAACGTACATAGACTCGTACGCTTCGCTCTTCTTTCTCTGTCCAATCCTATGAACGATTTCACGGCGGATAGTACATATAGAACGGTTCGACGATGTTGGTTTTAATCTGCAGAAACCCATATTTTTCTAGTACTGTGTTTTACGCGGCGAGAACGCACGCGTCCGCATGCACGGTTCGTTGAAATATTGGCTTTCCATCGTACCTCATATCGTATGCACGTTCATGAAATTCACTTAACAACGAGAAAACCGAGTAACATTTCTCCGCGGTCGACGATATCGGTAACCTCTTCACCGCACTGGTTAAGCGTGAGTAAATAAAACTGCGATTCTATAATTTCGTTTGATTCGCTGAATTTTCATCGAGCTCTTTTCCACCGTGTTAGTTCTTCCGACCGAGATTAAGAGGATTCTGTGTCAACCGTGCTTTTTTTTCTCTTGTGAAACACGGTCCGAGTATCGAGACCGTTGTTGAATGAGAAAGCAGCTGGGAATCCTTTGAACGCAGTCGTACGCGAAGAAACCGATTCCGATCCCGGGCTATTGGTTGAAGAAATTCCGGCGATTCTTTTACACAGAGACCAGATAAAACGATGGACCGACCGCAGTAAGGATTTTTTTATGGTAACCAGGTTGGAATGAACTGTTTTCAGTTCCCTGTGTTTTGTCTCTTTTCGAGAGTGCTATGACTAGACCGCGAATGTTTATAGAAATTTATATTTTTATGAATATAAATAAAAGAGCAGAATCCAGATTGAGCTTCGTTTCGTCTTTTACAGCTATCCGCATTACACTGTGTTGTAAATGAAACGGCGAATAATAATTACTGTAACAACGAACGAAAGGTTGACTGGTTCTAAGCTTGCCAGAAATGCAGAAAAATTGTATAATACCTATCGATATTTCTGCTACCTGTATGAATAGAATGGTTCGCATACGTTTGATAAAAATGTAGTCGAGGGGAGTCACTTTCGAAGAAAATATTCATTTACTCTGATAGAAAGTGGAAAGAGAGTGGAAACTTTTTTTTCATCGAATTGAAACGATGGTAAACCGGATAGTGGATTTATTAAAAATTGTAAAGTTCCATCGTATATGTATACGTCATCGTAGATTGGTGTTCGTAGGTCGCACATATCCGCACTTCGCGTCCTGTATCGTCTCTCGGGAATTAAAAAGACGGCCGGTCGGACTACCGTGCTGAAGGTAACGAAAAGAAAACATTTACGACGGTTTCCAATTACCACGATGTGCTTTTAAGAAATACAGAGAGACCGTATGGAGACAGCAGCGCGTCTAACTTCACGCGTCTCCTCGCTGCATCTCCTGTCGTCGCGTTAATCTCGGCCGCGTACACGGGAGAAGCAGACACCGGTCGATCTCTCAAATGTGCGCTCTTTCATTTTTGCATTCTCATTTACGCGGGAAGTAATCAATTTTTTTCTCGCCAAAAAGAAGGAATTTCATTTATGGCTCTGTTTGCTTAATCTAGATTTTTAATCGAAATTTCATGGCATTTGCACGCTACGTTTTTTACAATATGAATATTTGCGGCTTTCCGTGCGATATAAAGTGATTTTTGTTTACTTTGTTATACTATCCCGATTTTATGTACGCGTACGTGTTTGGGTATACGCGAATGATTTCAGGATATTTGCGGCATTCAACGGAAAACTGATACCGGAATATTTCTTCCAAAAATGAGAACACTGAAAACACTGTCCATTATACGAATTGTTCGTATTTATCAAGGTATTTAGCGATAGAGGAATTCAATGGATAGGAATTTTTAAGATTTCATGCGTCCGAATTTCTATGCTATCGAAGCATCTGAATTTTTATATAAAAGTGTCTTTATTGTTCATCGAGGACAGTAACATTTATATTATCTTTTTCCCAGCCTTTTAAATATTTTGTTGAGATATGTATAATTTTGTGTTGGACTAGATTGACAGTGTAGTAGCGATACATGTATGTGAATATGAGTGTGTGGAAGTACCATATGTCTGGTATCGATGAATATCTTTGAAATCGTTTATCAAATAAATATATAACTATTTTAATATAAATTCTAAGTGTAAACTTAGTGTTACTATAGCATTATTTCGGCAATTAAGATCCAAAATTCTCAACATATTTAAAGCAGTAATTTGCTAGTAACTAGACTGCGGATTCTATGCATTTATGGGAAATTGGAGATACCAGAATCCACAGAATGCACGTAATATGCAGAAATATATAAAATATTCAAAGTATCAGTACTCTTTGCAATTCATTTGATGGATAAAACATTCTTCTACCCAAGCTACATTTTGAAATTATATTCACAAAAATATGAGTTTAGAATATCCGCGGACTATCAATAACCTATCAATAACCACAATTATCTTAACATCGGCATCACAAACCGAATATATCAATTTTCGATTAAAACGTCGAATTTAATATTCGATTCATCCGTTGAAAAACGCAGCGTGGCGAGGGGATAAGAGGAGAAATAGTCGCGGTCTTTAATAGCAAAGGGCAGTTGGAAACGGCGAACATAAGAAGTAGATCGGCGAAAAGAATCGCAGGAAACGCGTAACATCTGTTAAGCATGCGGTTACGGTGACCTTAACTCTCTGGAACCGCAAGTGCTGCCATATGGCATTTCTTTCGCCAGCCAGTGGCCCTTCATTTGGCACTGTTATTTATCGCCACATTATACGCCGCAATGTGTCATTTCCTTAGCTGGAATACGACAGTTATATCTGTCGTTGATTCGTTTTTATGGCAGCTTCCGACATCGTCTCGCCAATATTTTGCTTCGGTACATACTTGTATCGCTTATGAAAATCTCGGATTGGAGAACATTTTGAAGCGTTTGAAAGGTAAATAGAAGGGAAAATCATGATTGAGAAGCTTTTCGGGAATAGGATCCGTAAGACAAAAATAAGAAGAATGGAAAATCGATTTATCTCGCGGTAGATATAAACGAGACTAAATGAAATATTTATGTGAATTTAAACGTCATCGTAGGAGGATCGGATCAAGAGCGGTCGATGACAATCGTATGCAATTTGAAAGCGGCTCGATACGATTAAGAGGTCTCTATTGTGACGGTGAAATAGATGGTTCGTTATTCGAAACGGGTCATGTAAAAATTCAGTTTTGAATTTCGATTCGACCGCCCTGGGCAGTGTCCTGAATGGCCGCCGGTCTCGTCGAATAATTTTACAATGAGCACTTTGACCGCGTGTCGAACGCTTGTTGATCGAACAACGAGCCCTTTGTCGATCTCGAAAAACACAGGATAAAAGGAAAAGAAAAAAGGTATGTAACTGGTCGATATCGAAGCGCTATCGTGCGAATAGAAAAATGAAAGAAAAGCGTATCTATTCGTGCAGAGATCGCAATAACCAATCCTCGAATAATTATAAGAAAATATCATGACACCTTTAATCGTTTCTTTCTTAGAATTATGCTGTGCGACGGTGAAATCGGTTTCTTAATCCATTAAAAACCAAAAATGTGTTAACGCTACACTTCACTCGTCATTTCTTTTTAACCGAATCCAATTTCCATCGAATTTGTATTGCAATTACGAAAAGAATTTTTTGCTACTTTTCTTCTTTCGTGCTGGTCCCACAATTTTTATATTTATTGTCATATTACAATAGAATCATTATTAAATATACTATTCATTATTACTGTGAGATTTTAAGAAATTGAAGAACTTTATGTCAGTACGATAAACTAGTCCTTTTCGTCTTGCAAAAATCTTTTCGTACCTTCGACTTCTGCAATGAACTTCTCTTATGTCTGTTGGTCCACATTTTTTGTATATTTTCTGATAAAAGAGTAATAATTTCAATAATGTCGCGTTTTTGCAACTTCGTTATTTGGCTCTAAACAAGGTAAACTCTCTTCTTGTTTTATCTCGTGATAAGGCAATGTCTTCGTTACACTAAGATTGCTTATTATCGACGTTCGTTTACGTTCGAGATCGCTGGTTTTGTCGCTTGTCGAAGGTAATCTTACAGCTTGCAACGCGACAGGGCTGGAGATTGACGCGTGTAACACCAAGCAGCTGTTTCGGATTATTGGAATAGTATGTGTTAAGGAAGTTCTAAAATCGTGTTAGTTCTTGAGGTAATTGATCGTTGTGTTGTAATATTGCTATAGCAAAATATTTCAGTTAAAAGCCCGGATTTTTCCAATTTCTAAACCGTGAAAGCGATTTCCAACCTCTAGAGGACGACGAGCTATTGTCTGAGTGGGCACTGCGATTATTTTTGATTGAAGATTATTAGCGTTTATTTATTTTGTTACGACCATATATCGAATAAATATGAATTGCTATATCTTACTATACAAACGTTATTTAACTATTATAAAAAGTCGCAATAAAAAAAAAGTTGAGAAACACTGAATGAAAGGTAATATTTAAAAAACTAGCATCGTCATTCTGATTCTATTTAGGTATCGGTATTCCTCCCCAAATAATTCGTAGCATTGTTGAATTTTTACATATCGGTTTCAATTTCGTTCAATCAAACATCGCAACGACGAACATTGTAATTCTACCGTCGGTTTTCCACCGTTAACGAACATCGAAACTCGTGCGCTGAATTTGAAATTTTGACAGACAACGTGAAATTGATTAGAAGCTTCGGCTAGTTGCTTTCGGTTGGGCATTGTTTTAGCTAGGCTTACTTTTGCTTCGCATTCGACCGAGACACTGTCTGAACCTTGTATAGTATCCGAACTAGACCTTGAGCAGTGTCTAAACGAGATTTCAAACTTGAACCGAACTGCTCCGCTGTTTGATGTTCGAGATAATTGGATTCGTCTTTTTGGAATTGGCTAACTATGCGTGCAACTTGAAAGCTGACGTTTTAAGCAGCAACTAAGACTGACAGATACAAGGATTTAAATGCCGAACGAAAATTCTACTACATATTTCGTAATGGAAATGCTTCTTGCGTGACCAACTAAATTTTAAAAATCATCCAGTCCATCCATTATATCTTTTCATTGTAAATTAATTAATGAAAACATTTTAAAATAAGAGAAGTATATAATTTTTATTCCATTTGTTGAAGTAACTACTTCAAGAGACACTCTACATCTTTATTTATGTATAACCGTGACCTAGAGACCGCTATTACGCAGAAAATAGAATTTAGTGAAACAAAAATATTCTAAATAAGGAGAGATCGATATTATTGTGCCCTTGAATATACATTATGTTTTAGGTTGCAAGGCCTAGAAATAAAGGAATTAATAAACAGATTTCTATTTATGTTCCTTGTAGCCTCTAGCTGAAGCTATAAGGTTAACTTTTTTTGGTGACGTACTTTTGCTATAAATATATGAGCGTGCTCCCTATCGATTCTATTGTATTGTAACACTAAGAGAGTAAGAATCTGGTTCAGCATAAGCTTATACTTATATATTTATTTATTTCAATATATTTTTCTATATTAAATTCATCCACTCGTTCTTCTGTCAGCAACCTCGACATTATTCTATCTTATTAGATGGGGTAATTTTATTGAATCATGACAAATACGTGTTTAAAGTTACTTCTGTACAAACACAGGAACAAAGAAAAATGTTTGCTTCGTGTTTAATGGAAATCACTACATGTACCAACTTTCCATTTACGTCTACACCTATAGGTCATGACCACTCTTCGCTTTATAAATTAAGCCAGACAACCTTTCATACAGGTCACGAAACATTCGATTGCTTGACACAGCGACAAAGCATAGCTTCCACTCGAGCAATTTATAATTTGCATCCGAGCGTTCATCCATTTTGCCAGATCGTTTGACTCAAGTCAAAACGATCGGCCGTTAAACACGTGGAAGTTGGACGAACGAAAAATGAACGTCGTACAGTCGCGGTGAAGAGTCAACCGCCGTTGAGACAATTAAAAGTTAATAGCTTAATAACAATCCCCGAGAGAACGTAAGCAATTTAAGCGAAACGATGGTCGTTCTCGCGAGTAGAAGAGAAGAACGTAACCGCAGCGCAGCAGGACAAGCGACCGGCGGATTGGCCCGTTTCGCATATCGTCGAACATGTTTCTATTAACGCGAGGATAGGGCCGGGCTAAAACCGAGCTAATTTCGAACTTAAACTTCAAATTGGTTTTCATCCTGTTTCTGAAGAGCTGACCTCGTTCTCAAAAATCATCGTCGAAAATGTCGTTGAAAATGTATGAACTTAATAGCGTTCTCATCTTATATTTGATTTAATATTAATTTGGATTATTTTTTAATTTCATTTCGATTACATTTTTCATCGATTCTGGAATCAATCGATCAAATAATGATAAAATACGACTTGTTGGAAGTTCGTCGAGAAAATGTCAATTTTTTAACCGTACTTTTCTTCGGTTCGTCGACATCTTAGTCTTCGCTGAAATCCGACATTCCACCGTTTTGTAGTACACGGGAAACTCGATCGGAACCCTAATCGAGTTCAAGCCAGGTTCAGTTTTAATCCACTTTTGTCACATTTGCAGCCATGGAAACGCTCTGATCCACCAGATCTTCGTTCAGCATTAGAGATGAAGCCTTTTGTTCGCCATTACGTTTCTCGCCTGTTTTCCGATTCGGCATTTTGCTGCCTTTTCGTTTATCGATATTGTTAATCGATATTGAATACCACACGATCGTACATCGAAGACATTTGAGTCATCGATCTCGTCTGTTTGCAACTTGTAGTCCTTTTCGTAATTGACGATCGATCATTCGACTGTGAGATGCAAGTTCGAGACCTTCTCGAAATTGTCAATCTATCATCTCTCGTTTGCTGATACGTGGACATTCGATGCTGAAGTAATTTTCAATCCTAGACGACAGAAATTTGCTCGATAAATAAAGAATGATCGAAAAACTAAAATTAAGGAGCGTTATTGGGAAAAAATTGCCCACGGAATAAAATAGTAAATTGAATAAATCACGTGGAGAGTTTTAAATTTAGTCCTCTGATATTAGCTACGTTCGAATTGATTAGTACGTTTTAAAGATTTCCGAATCGATACTTATATATATATAGAATTCCTTTTATATATTTGCAATAAAGGAATTGATAATTTATTTAATTATTTAATTAATTAATAGCGATAATTTAATAGCGTGACTAAAAGAACGTGCACTCGCCACTTACACATACATTTACCATGAACGCGTTTTCAAAACACGTTCTAACTTTCAACTCCTCGAAATTAAATTATGCGACAGGTTATTCCTTAAGAATGTTAATAGAATTATAAATTGGATAAGAAACCCGCGAACTAAATCGCCATCTAAAATGTAAATTCAAGATGGCCAGTGGTTAATTAAATAAGAAAAGATATACGCCGGAGGAACGATGTCAGACAGGCTTAATTAGTAGCGAGATAATAGCATGTCATAATAAATTCGCAACGAAGTTAAATAGGATTTAGTTTTTATTAAAGGCAGCACTTTTCAGCTTGTTTCATTAAAGGATGATCCTGTAAGGTGACGAAGATCGTTTCCGGTATATTTTATGTTACCGTGGAATCTTGTTAAAAGCTTATCAGCTTCACCTAATTCTTCGCTTAATATACATGATCGATCGAAGTAGTTATTCCTCGTACAGGATAACTAATTTACGTCGAACTTTCAAAAACGTCCGATGTTCGATATTCCTGGCGAATCATCTTTTTTTTTTTTTTTTAATAACATTATCGTCTATTATCTGTAATTTGAACTTGCGCTACGTTTAAGAGGGCTATAGGAATATTCAAATATAAATATAAGCTTATTAATTCAAATATCTCTCGCATAGTTTAAACATTCTAAATATATGAATAAAAAACCGTGTATCGGTTTTCAATAAACGATAACTTCGATAAATTTGTGATCGATTTGCAGTAGTTACCTACATATTACGAAGTAATTACCTGCTTATTTTGGTACATTTCGACTAATAATATTTCCATGGAATTGAAAAACAGAGTTTAGAACTGTTTTTTCTTTCTTTCAAATTCGTGAGTTTTACGAAGCAAGTAGGGACACCACGTTTTCCACAAAATGCAATTAATTGGTTTACGTAAACAATCTATTCCATCTAAAATCTCGATCACTATATTCGTCATAACAAAGATACATACCGAATATCTTGATGTAAATTTCAACTCGACAACAATCAATTTACAGCTAAAATGTTTCGAAACCACTTGAACTAGCATTACTCGCCATTCCATACCAAGCTAATTTATAGCTGAGCATATTACCCGACAACCGAACAATATTCCAAACTCATCGTCCATCAAGCCTCGTCCGGTTAACCAAACTCATAAATTAAAATCACGAAGCGACTCAACTTATCATACTCACCATTTTCAACTAATCTCTAGCCGAGAGATTCTGCTGCAGCAGAAGCACAACTATTCGAACAAAAATTGGAGCAACACCTTCGCATTTTTCGATTCGATCATAGCAATCCTCCGTAGTGATACGATCAGATCACATGGCCAAAACTCATCTCATAAACTTCGGATGCTACGCGTAAGATATAACGTGGTTCATTCGTCGTACTTGTGATATATTCTCTTTTTGCAAGCTGTTTCCGCACCTCAGGATAAGTACTCGCAAGTTTCGGAAAAGCTATTCACAGGTACTTCGATATCGAAGCGAATCGACACTTTAACAAGTATTAATCTAGTCACTACAGTCAGAAAATCACTATGTACCGTATGCATTTTATTTGATTACTCGCGTTTACAACTATAAGGTCATCCCATAAGTTCGTTCCATTTTTCGAGCGGTTATATATGTTAAGATCGTTTACATACCTTTCAGTTTCATGAAAAAATGTAATCCGCCTCTCGTTGTACAACTTCTTCCCATTTTTCCAGTGCATTGGTCCCTTATCGCCGTATGTTTATAAATCGACACGTGAAATGTATATACAAAAGTTGACACGAACTTATGGGATGACCTAATATTTCGGAATGATATTCGATGCAAAATATTTTCTACGATATTACGATAATGGATTTCAACGATAACGAAGAAAAGCGATTTCAAGGAACCGAAGAATTTGTCGGAGAATGGATCTTATTCGACCAATATTCGATTTTACTTGCGAGTGCTTTTCCCGTATCTCAAGCTATTCATAGAGGGTTCGAATCTGTCGCGTTTAAATTCGAATTTGCTTAAAAGTGCTGCCTCCTGTTTTGTTCAAAGTATTTATAGAGAGTTCGAGTTTAGTCGGCCAATGATCGAACCTGCTTGCGACGTACTTGAGTCTGTCGCTATCCTCGAGGACGAACCTGAAATCTCGCTCAAAGGTTGAAGAAAAGAGAGTCGACAAGAGGATGCATCCGAAAGAGAGTGCATCGGAGATCTCTCCGTCAAAAGCAGAGTGTAACTGGCAGAAAATCACCAGTTCGTCCCTCGGACAGCACGAAAATACGGGAAGTAGGAATAATCGAGAGGAAGGTAAACGAACCGGTCAGGCATTGCGTTTTCGGTACTGTGATTCTCGTTCGAGCGTCGCTTTAATAGCAACCGCGTACTTGGTGGCAGCTCCTGAAGCTTAAGATTCGATCGCCACTGTGAACTCTCGCTCTATCTTCTTCCTGTCCATCTATCAAAGCGTCAGTAATACTCAGTTTGGTAGCTATAGGAGCTACAAAAAGTATTGGTGCACAGCCTTATTTTCCAATGAAGCGTTTTTTTCTGTTTATTAGGCTCTAGGCGTTTCATTTCCAGGGTATGGAATTTTTGTAGTCGTGCAAAGATATTAGCAAATGATACGAAATTTACAAAGCGTGCATGGATCTAATTAATTAATATGTAAATGGTATAATTAAACTGCGGATTTTTACGCGTTTATCGGAAGTTTAAAGCTGTTAAAATATACCAAATTATATAGAATATTCAAAGTACAATATCCGCTTAAATATTTAATGGCTACGACAAAAATTTGTCCAGCCTCCATCTCTTTAATATCATGCATAGGAATATGAATTTGCATGAACATACATAATCCAGCTATAATAAATACGATGACGCGCCAATACTATTCGTAACCACTGTATACAGAAAAGTATCCCAGCGATTTCATGGATCTTGATATACAAAGCTTTCAAAAGTCATAGCATAATTTACCTTGGAATTTGCAACTTTTTCTGCCATCGTATTACGATGGCACGAATAAATTCATGCAAATACGTCTCTTATTGCAGGTACAATACGTATAAATCCAAATCAACACAAGCCACATCTCCACAATATTTTCATGTTATATATTCAGTTCGCTTCGCTATTTAAAATACTAGCACGAGGATCCACGGCGTAACGGCCTCGATTCTCTTCGTTTCTCCCGTGTTTTCGTCTTTCTCTGCCTGTTTGCTAGTCCCGGTTCGATCAGGGGACACGCGAAGGGTTTCGCCAAGGTGAAAAGGGGCCAAAAGGTTTATACGTAGCTAAGAACGATACTCTTTCCCTCTCTTTCTGTAACCCCAGCTCTATCTTTGCCGCTGTAATGCTCGTGTTAACGCGTGCCACGACCGTGCCACGACCGCGCCAGATTTTCAAGACGTTGTCGGGGCTTCACCCCTCTCGGGTTACCAGATTAAAATGATTGCCCCGGATATATGGTACACGCGGTAAGAGGATTTACGGATCATTCTGTTGAATAAACTTCAGGCCAGAAACCCGTTACCGGTAAACACGAGCAGGTAACCCCATAACAGCCAGGGGATGCGCTCGGTTCTTCTCTTCTTCCTTCGCGTAGTCTCTTTCGCTCTGCTTCCGCTTTGTACTGTGCCGGAGCATCTGCTTCCGTAGAGATGCGCCACGTCGTGAACTTAATATCGCCGCCGGGTATTGGCTGTGTCGTTTTCGAGCATGTTAATACGGCCAACTCGACCAGTCTACCGGCTGCGGCCTGGAATTAATAGGTGCGTAATGTCCCGTTAATTACTATGTCGAGTCGCGGAGAATTGTTAATTTTGACAGGCACGAGCGCACGAATGGCGAGAGATACGCAAAGCTCTCGGGCTACGCGGGATTCTCGTTATTGGCTGCGTGAAAGGTGGGATAATATACGCGTCTGTAAATCTACAGTATGATTGCTTCTGGGAATAACGTTGAATATCGATGTAGTATAGATTTTTGTGCGTTTATGGAAGATTTGAGAATGCACGAATACACGTGATAATGTATGAAACATGCGAAATATAATAATCGTTATAATTAAACTGCGGGCATTTATGGGAATTTGCATTTTTGACAATATATTACGATCGAGGAAGTAGAAACCAAGGAGAAAATTGTTAGTTTTATACATTGTGCAGTGTATATCTTTCATATATTTCTTCGCGTTACGCATTCTGCGTAATCATGTAGTAGGTTGTCCGGGAAATATCTTTCTTTTACAGACGCGTTTTCTACGACGACGCATCTTTATACAAACATGAAACCTGATCTGTCAAACGTTGTGATTTTTATCTTGATAAAATAAAATGGATCATACGATAAAATAATATAAAACGGGAAATGTTGTGCATCGATTGTTTCCTTATAAAAGGAAAGAAACTTTTCGGACGATCTGATACTTCGAAATTTGCTATAAATGCGTAAAAACCCGCGGCAGAAATATTATAAGAATCTATATTCATGAATTTGCATGAATATCCATAGTCTGGATATCGATTACGAAGATTTGAATAATAGCATTTTTGATATAAATTTGATAGGACTTGCAGCCTGGTAAACAAAAGATTGTTCTTTAGAGTTGTTTCGGCTGTTTCCCACGCTTATGCAACTTAACGCAAGCGGTAATTAAAAAGCGAATGTTGAAGAAGTTTAAGGGAATTTGTTGAAGTAAAGTTGCAAAATATTTTGCTGGGAAATTACTAAACTTCGTTCATTCGCATTTTTCGTTAAATATGCATTCTTCGTTCGAGCGTCTTTTAAAAGCGCATTAAGCTTAAACGTCTCGACTCACAGATATTAAACTACCAGTGAAAAATAAGGATTGCAATGCGCGTGTACTTACGGCATCGAAATGTTAATATCACGGTACGTTATCGTTTGGCATCTTCTCATCCGCTTGCCTGCAATGAGTCGAGTACCGTAGGATTTTATTTGTACACACGCGGAGCACGTCGGCTGTATCATATCTTCCTTTCAAATCGCATTACACGAAATTCTCTCTCAAAATACGATTTCCTCTGATCGAAGGTGCTTCTCAAACAAACACGAAAATATCAAGAGAGGGAACGATTTACGTGCAACAGTCTGTTGCGTAACCGAATTGCGCGAAGTGTTTTGCGATGGAAATGGACACCAACGATAAATTCACGCGGTCCCATGTTTTCCCTCTATATGTATAAACTTTTACCATGCCCAGAACTTCAAATGAAACCGTCAAATTGGCAAAATATAGTCTGACGGATTTTTGAAGTTTTTACTATCTTTATTGTTATCAGAGTTTGGTAAAGGTACTTAATATCTATCGTTGATGATAAAAATACTCCAGCATACCTTTTGATTACGTTTATCGAAATACTTATCATAATATTATGTAGCATCGAATATCGTTATAGCGGTAATGAAATTTCAAAGTGTTTTACATAACACAGACATCTAATATGTCGATAAAAGACGTCTACGGGTGTTCGGATATTTTCGCGAACAATCGCACGATAAAATCTAAAATTTTGTTTGAAAGTTAGCATTCCTAGAAAATTTTAATATCGTGGAAAATACCTACCGAACGTTCTTTTTATTTGTATTTCTTTGAGGCAAAAGACGATTCAGGAAACATCCACGCCACGTACTTACGGCACCACCGTGTCCTCCATCACGCTTCGGCAAATAAAATATTTTTACGAGCGTTTAATGTCTTCCGCGTGTTTCCCGTGCAATTTTATTGTTTCCCTGCGACGTAACGTTACCGGAAAGTATCATCAATCAATGGTTCCTTAAGCGATCTAGCTACATTTAACAACCAAGTACCATTGGTCGTACGTAAATATTTGAAATTTCGTTTAAACGTTAGGTTTCCTCGATGGCGATTCTGTTTGCGTTTTCTTCGTCTATGTTTGCGTTATCAAAAATTCGTTATTTCCTTTAACTCTTTTGGCAAATCACGTGCCACCGTTTTCAATTACCATGGGCATCGAACCGTTTTACGTAACCAGCCGGCCATTTTATGTACCGGCGAACGTGGCGTCCGACATATTTCTAACTGAACGCGCATAAACTTTCCCAACCCTCTACGTATGGCGCTCCACGCGCGAAAGAAAACATTATTACATTTTTCCCTCACTTGTTGCCAAAGGAAAATATTTGCGATTCCGCGCGTCGGATAAAATCCAGTGAACCACCCAAGGAAAATTTCATTCTCCGCAGTGAATAAACGTTTGGATTATTCCACGTCCAATTATTAGCCAACGATCGAAACGCTTTTACTCATCGTTGAATCAATATTACATCGTGTATTTCTCTTTTTTCTCGAGCAGCAGACACGTAATATGAATTTTATACGGTGAATAGCTGACGATGGAAATTAATGCTTACAAATATAATACGATCAGTTTTGTCACGTCTACCGTGTATATCGAAATTGTTGTTTCTATTTTACAAATATTCGCGCGACACACCGACCGAACCCAGTTATTTATCAACCGAAGAGTTTTCAACCGTTTTTAAGCTTCCGTGTGCTGGTCAATTTTAATTAAATTAATCGCTGCCTGTATTCGTTAATAGCCATCGACCGATTTACAAAATCCAAGAGACACGGGCTGGCTCTTTGTAACGCGCACCTGGTACGTGGTCCAGTTTTCCCTTTGAAAAGTCATTTCGATAAAAATTCACGTGATATCGGGGTCACCGAGGGTCGAAGCAAATAAAAGGGTAAACCTTAAACCACGGGAGGGTTGACAAACGTTTATCCAGAAGAACCTTCGATTCAGGCAGAAACAGCGACCTCGGCCGTGTTTTCCGATCAGCTCGGTCAACCACGGTAATTAAAAGTCAACCGTGAAAAGTGAAATCGAGTTGCGCAAGCTGTGTGCGAGCGTGGAACCGCGTTGGCGATGAAACTCGTCCACGATTGCCTTGTAATTAGTCGAACAATAAGAGTGCCTTGGTCGTTTCCATAAGATTAATAGATACTTTAAATAATTGCGAGCGATCGCGGTTAGGGGAAACTCGATAAACCGAACCGTGGATATCCTGGATAAGGGGTCACGAAATTAAACGCGTCAAAACCATTTGAACCGTTGATTGATTAACTGGACGAGATATCGAGGACAGAATTTCGATAACGACGAAGAGACCGCGAATCACCGGCCGAACAAACTGCTGCAGCCCATAATATTCCGGGTGATTCAGGGCTGTAGAAAGGGTGTGGTTCTCCGTTGATGTCCTTTCTCAAAACGAAGAAGATTTTTCAGTGGCTACGAATTAAATTGCTCTTTGTTTCGGCTAATGGATGCATGAAACGAAGCTGCGAACAAATAAGGGGATAAACGCTGTAATTTTATATCCCATTACGTTCTCTTCATTTACGTACAACCGCTGTTTGTTGCTTTTGTTGAGGGGCGCAACAAGGGTGTTGTCTCTTTTGTACGCGTTTACCGCTTGTTTCACGGCACAAAATGCCGGGGACGTTGATAGAAAGAGGGAAAGAATTCGATGCTTGAGGTATATAGCTGTAGAGACCGGTAAATGGGGTGAAATACTTTCGAGCGGCTCAAGTTGGCAAGTTACGTCTGTCGGGTTTTATAGCACCATGAATTTATGCGATTACAGCATTGTTATCGTTTTATTTTCTTAGGTTACAGGTAGTATTTTCAAGTATATGGAATATTTTTTCATTTTTCCCGCTTTTATTGGATTTTTTCTCTTTATACCATGCGTCGAGCAAGATTGTTAAAAGAAATCGTGTTTTAACATCGACTAACGTTAACAGAATGTTTTAACGAATTTTGTAAACAGTACGCTGGATCGTATTTCCTTTTCTTTTTCCCTCCTAAACACTTTTCTTTCATTGCATTCATTTATCTCAGAAATAGAGGGTTATTTACGTTGTTCGCAATGTATGAACGTACGTTCCTCTATATTTCACGGATACAATTTCCATAACGAATAGAAGTTTTAAAAACATTGAAATAATATTGTTGTTATTTCTTTATTTAAGGGTAGGATCACAATAGCTATTATTTTATTCTTTGGATAAATCTATCACACCGTTCTGAGCCGAAAAACCTTTATCGTACTTTCTTACATGGACTCGGGATAAAAACGAAAGAATATCTTAAACCTATCGATTAAATCTATGGATTATATCTACAGCTATCTTCTAGTTACTATTTACTGCATATGGATGGCGAGCGCGAACTCACGTTGTCATTTTCAACAAATACGTATAATCGATCGTCTCTCGAATTATAATTCCGTTTGTCCATCCGAAAGAAACGCGTGGCGATGATATTCCGGTAAAAAGGAATGCAAAAATCTTTCGTCCTTTCTGTTTCCTTCTCGACAATATCAATAGCTCGCTGGCGAAGAACAGCAGCGAATTAGCAGGACAATTTACGCCCCATTCACGTTGCAACGAATATTTTCCCAACGAAAAATATTCTTGAAGCCATTAAGCGATTCATTGTCGCAGAAATAAAAAAGAGTCGGGTAACACGCGGGAAAAATGAATTTTCTCCGCAGCAGCTGCTGCTTCCGAAACAAACGACACTCGGAGTCGAATATTTTTCGTTGGTACACACATCGGCGTTGAATAAATTTTCGATCTCGCGTCGAACCCCTTTTGTTCTGGTCAGTGGCCGCCTGTGATCGAAGTTACACCGGTGCGTGTTATCGATAAAAAAAACCGCTTGACTATTTGTTCATACATTTGTTTACGGTAATGCATCGACGGACAAAAATCGAAAATTGGAAAGCTAGCCACCGTTTAATAAAAAATTGATCCACATTCTGAGATAGCTTATTCGACCGATGAACAATCATCGCGAATTGTCCATTTTGCTAGTTTGTTCCCAGCTGGGAACATTCTCGTCGATGGAATTCGAGAAGATATAAAAAATTTAATGAAACGTTTGATAAATTAATTTACATCGAGCAAGGGAAACTTCTGGCTCGTTGCGTGAATTCGTTAGAATCGAAAAAATTATATGTAAAAAAAATGATTCCAAATATAATATATATCGTTGGATGATCTGTTTCGTTTTTAATATCTTTTCTTCTCAAATCTAAAATACAGTTATTTTGTCACTCCTTCGTTGTTATATCAAAAACTAACAATGTCAAATTTGATACATCAAGATTGATTTTTAAGGTGAATTTTCCACAAAAAGTAATGTTAAATTACTCGCAGCAAGAATCGTTCGTTTATCGATATTATTCATTCAGGTACATTATTTTTAATATCACGTAGTTTTTCAATGTTCTTTATAAAAGATTGAAAAAGTTAATATACCTATCTTTATAAAGTTATCGTGCCAAGACAGTGAAACGTTCGTTCGCCGAGAAGCGCGAAAGAAACATATTTTTCGAGACGTGGTTCGCGAAGGAAACATTATCGTCTCCCTTAAAAGTTGCATCCAGGTTACCGTGTTAATCTCGGCCGCACGGAATTTTCCAGTAATTTATTTAACAAGAAATTACGTCGCGGCGTGCTGGCGTTATAATTAAACGCTGCGCGAAACAAAAAAATCCCCTTGTACCACGAATTATCCATCATATACCGTAGTGGCGCTCATTTAACGAAACCAATCCCTTTAAGCCCTCAATTCCAAAAACTTGGATTCTCCTTGCAAGTTTTCATGATATCAAAACAAATTTCTTACAAACGAGTTCATAATTCCTGGTTTTTACAGTAGAGTAACATTCAATAGCAGCTTATCCTCTTTAAAAAAGATAAAGGGTAATTAAAAATAATTTCAATCTCTTAATGAGCCTGCCAAGAGGATCAAGTTTGGTTAACAATTATTTCAAGCGGAGAATAAACCTTCCGCAAAATAAAACCAATTTCAGTCCAGTCAAAGGCAATCTTCGATCTACCAGATGGAAGAATAATTTTTTGTAATATAAACGTTTTAACGTTTCAAATACAAATGTAATAACGCAGTATCGGAAAGCGAACTTAGATAACATTTATTTAAATAACAATGGGAAATTATAAGAGGAAACGAGAAATGTGATGTATGAGAGACGCGAACGAAGACTTTCAATACGATCGTATTCGTGATCGCATACACTTCGTGTTTTCTATGTACCGATCCTTTCTGTATCATTCAAGCAATTTAAGTCTGTATAGCGAGATTGTTTCGCAATAAATCATACGTTGCACAGTATCGGATTTATTACAATTACAATTTTATTACAATCAATTTTATTATCTAATGCATATATCCTAAAAGTATTTGACTATTCAGACTCGTGTCATACGTGAACGTGTTAAAATTTTTTCCTGCTAATGTCAACTTGAACCATTAATCTTAAATCTTAGTTCAAATTCTCTATCCATTCAAGCAAAGAAAGATTTCCGCGCTTAACACTTCTCGTTTAATTATTATATCAACTAAAAACAAAATATCAATCGAGCCGAAATTCTCGAGCTCCACGGCTGGCATTCCACTATCAATCGGCATCGAAACAACCCGCTACTGTTAAAGGTAACCTAAACCAATAAACCTGGCGTCGAAACCACCTCTCTTTTTTACATACCACCAAACGTATTTTTAACCGCGCGCAATTGTCTCCTGTTCGTAGTGGCGCGCAATTTGCTCGCCAATTTGGCCGGTGGCGATTACGAAAATCACGGTAGAAGAAAAAGCGAAAAGCACGAGTGGAATAGGCAAATTGGTCGGCCGACTTAATTAGCGTGCGAAAAGGGTTGGTTGCGTCGGAGATCGCGAATCACGCCGAATGATAACGTGGCTCGTTAATGACGATGCATGTACACGGGCGTGCAAGTCTTTTTTGTATTTTTTAAAATCACGATAATTGGATTATTTCTTGTAGGAACGTTCAACTGTGAAAACAATGTTTTCATTCGTTAAATATAAAACAAGATAAGTAGAAACAGCATATTTGACGATAAAATGAAACAAATAGTATAAAACAATAGTAACGATTAGACCTCGAATTTTTACGAAAATTCGTATTTTTATTAATTTAATTGAACGAATAGAATTTACGTAGAAATTTATATGATCCACAGAACATTAGCATAAGTACTCTACTTTGCATATTTTCCCTACTTTTGCATATGGCGTGCACTTTTGCAGTTTTAAATTTCCTGTAGACGCATAAAAATCTGCGATCCGGTGTTGGTAGAGTAGCTTTTAACTCTCTTAAGATAGACATCGTCGTTTCTTAAAATAGACATCATCGTTTGTACCTTTTAAAAGACAAATTCGGATCGATAATTCGAAGGTACTTGGAATAATTGGAAGGTACTTGTACACAAAGATTTTGTTACGATCTGCGAAACTATTCGCCATAAGGCATTACGTGGTTATAATATCTAGATGAAGAAGCATATTGTAACGAATAGTATGTGCGGAACCGAGAGTTGTGGATGGAGTTTAAAGTACAATTGGAGATCATAGACGCAGCCGAGCATCGATTTCCGATCTTCTTTCGCCTTTGACAAACTTGTCGCCGGTGCTTTTATCGGACGACAACAATACGATGCATGTTAACGCGTTTCCTGCGATTCCTTGTTGCTTTAGAACCTTGTACCAACACAAAGGTGTTTATATAATGACGTTAACTCATGCGGAGTATTTTCTTAGTGCGGTGCACTCGGCACGGAATTCAATATTTTCTTAACATCCGCTTCAACGTGCAATTTATTAACTGGACAAATTTTGTGGAATATTTTTAACAGCTCGAAGCATTGGCTTGTAAATGTATTGGACATTTATTGACATTAGATACCGCATGACATTATGCGAAATTCCTCTTGAAAAGAACATTTGGTTTGATTTATTTGAAAGGAAAAAATGAAAAAAAGAAGGATCTTAATTAGAACGAAGATATCTATGTCGCGATTAAGAATTTATAAAAGATCATTGAAACTTCGAAGTGCTGCTCTTTTTAGAGTTTTTAAATATTTAATATGCTCAATTAATATATGTGTATTTAATGTATGTATACATATATATATATATTATATTGAAGAAATACATAAGAAATACATATGGCTTTGTAAGAAAATCTGAATTTTTGAAGAAAACTTGAAAAGTATGTAAAACGTGGTATTCTAAACCACAATGTGCCCTTAAGGTAAAACAGATTTAAAGATCAGTTAACATTTGTTGTCTTTTAAGTATGCACGTCTCCTTCGTTGAACTTTGGCCAAAGATTCTAGTTTTAAACTCCTTGTTAGTTGCTAGTTAACTCCTGTTAAAAACTTTTCCTCCAAACTGGTACGCGTACGTAGACAAGTTCATAGTCGACTCAACTGTATTTCGCATGCGTTCTCTACGTCCCTGTTATTCGCTACGAGTTAGATACGCAACGTTCGTGCTTCGTCTAAAAGATTTCTCACTTTTTTGTGTATTGAATAATGAATAATGAAATCTGGATTGGAATATTTTTGTATAAAATTCTTCATTCAAATCCAGCGATGATCCGATTCACGTTTGCTCTTTAATCTGTTCTTTGATCGAAGATATTTTTGCTTTTTTCAATTTACTTTTATTTTTCCGAAGAAACAAGTATTTCAAGTATGTTTCAGATACGATTCTTAAGAAACGCAGAATTGATATACACGCTCCTTTAAATTCATCCTGAATAAATGCATATTAAACAGCTGTGCATGTCCAGGTTAAATACGATGGTAAAGAAATATGCGATCGGATCATGAAAACCGGTGCATGCATCTATTAATTTAGAAATCTTGGACACTAACAAAAGCAGCTTACATTTACCTACTACAGATATACGCACCACTTTCCCCATATCGATACGTCACACACTAATTTGTAGTTCGAGTATTCCAAATTTTAATAAACAAAATCCCTTCGCTTCGTAAGTTTATTAGCAAAAAGATGTACAGATAATTCCAAGGAAAGTTTTAAAATATATGTGTAATATCGTCATTTTTTTCTGCTTTGCGCTATATACTGGGTTGGCAACTAAATGATTGCGGATTTTGTCATTAGGTGGTATTGACAAAATCCACCGCAATCACTTAGTTGTCAACCCAATGTAATACAAAATCTTTACAGTACCGCAAAAATGTAACACAGATACGATACAGGCCTCTACTACAAGTAACACAAAAGTAACAGAAATCATATGTAATTAATTTATTTAACTTTTGTGTATCGTACGCGTTAAACCAAGAACCACCCTTCCTTAATCGGACGAATAAGCAATTCGATCTTTGTCATTTGCTGTCGTTGTAGCACTTTGATTCTATTTAAAAAAATATTCGTTATAATATTTATTCGTTGTAACATCGTTGTGACATATCATACGTATTTTCTATTCAAGAATCACAAGCCAACAAACAACCCTCCTCCTACTAAAAACAGATACTTGAACACCTACGTTATAAGCAGCCAATAAGTATCAGAAAGTTTACGACCCTCCATCAGAAAGTAACTCAATTACCGCGACCAAAGCAAAGCGATTCCACGAAATGTCGAATCAATCATACTCCCTTTCGGAACTTGGTGTACCCCTATTCGGAAGAAGGGGAGCGAGCTACGCATCAGAATCGCAACGCACGAAACCAGCCGTCCATTGCGGCGCGCCAAGCTAACTCTCCCTATCCTAATCGTTACTATCCCTGATCGACGTCATTTAATTTTCCGTCTACTGACTTGTACACATATATACATATACGTATGTATGTTCACATCTGCGTGCAACCAGCTCTCCATCTTCATGAACTGGTTTCACCGGATCGACAGAGGGTTGCATGTTGATTTAGTCGACGTTCACTGAAACAAATCGAACAAATCAGCGATCAATGATCCGTAACTTTAGGTCGGCTCTAAATATTGCGATGAAAACTTTGGTAATTAATCCGCAATATTACGGTTTGTAGATTTTGCTTCGACAAATTAATATTGACATATTGGTATTTATTTGTTAGATAAATACGTTGTAATTCATAAGGTGAGTAGAGGATAGGGAAATTGGTGGCTACTTATGGCAAGAACGTATATCGTTCAAGTACGTGGTACAATTGAGACGCGCAGAAATACTATGCGAAGAATGAAAGCGTCGAAAGAGTTTAGATATTCGAGAGTCAAAATGAAAGTGTCGAAATTAAGAGAAGCTCTACTGAAAGTACCTCGCTTCTGTCATTTACATGGTTCTCCATTTCGATATCTCAGTTGACCCTGAAACGTTTCGCAGCGGAGAAGCGAGCAATCGTACACGCGTCGACGAGATATTAAAAATCAAACCGGCTATCCGTTCGCTGTCATCTTCAACTGCAATCGTCCGCGAAATACCTGTCGCTTCAGAGTGCACTAAACTAAGCGAGGGTGGCGCGCTAAGCGACCAGTTTGCGTGCTGTGCGTCGTATTTCGCGAGAACACGGTCATACAGCTTTTATTCAATCGCGATTCAAACCTCTCGACTTTACGTATACACGTTTAAACGAGCACGAAAGCGTTTCTATCAGCATCGCGGCAAGAATAGTAATAGAACCGCGTTGCGATTCTGGGAAACACAATAACACGTTAATGGACGTTGCCTTCGGGCTGGAGGGTTTCGCGCGGGATCGTGAAAAATTCAATGGAATTCCTTCAATCGCGCGAACGAATTTACGAGGTCCGGCGATTCACTACATGGAAAAAATGCCAATTCAATTCCTCTTGCCCGCCATATTCTGTTTTGTTTTCTCGTTTCGTATCTCATTCTACCTTTCTCTCTCTCATTCTGTCAGCCTCTTTCTCCGCTTTTGTTCAGGCCGGGTTTGTTTGCGAATATTCGTTATCGTGTCACAGTAATTCGGGTTAACGCGGTGACGCGTTCCATCCGTTCTGTTCATCCAGCCTTGGCTCGTGATTGAAATCGCAACTTTGACCGAGACTGCTCGTTTCTACGGGCGAAAGTTACCCGACACGGAAATTTTCATTTATCCCGCCTCGACGGAAGTTCCCTCTGCCAACCAGACGCTGATTATTATTCGCTTCGGGATTTTCGCTTCTCTTGCAGCCCCGTTTGCTTGCGTGTTTTCTTTTAATAATGATTCTTCTTCCTTCGTTCTTTTTTTTTCTGTTTTTTAAATTCTCAAGATTATGGAGCGTAATCACGTTCTTTTGTAATGCTGGAGCTTTATGAAGAAAGTTGGCCGGTAAGTAGAATGGCAACGTGATAAATAATATAAGGAATAATTTACCTTTCATTTTTAATCTTGTAAAATACATTTTCACGGAATTCTATTAGTACTATATTAGAGGAACGACTGCTCCAACGATGAAATTAATAAATGAAAAGCGAGTGAAGTAACTGTCCGTCTGTAGTATTATAGGATTAAAAGATGAAAGAGCATATTATTTATTATTTTACGCGCTTTACATTCGTAACGAAAGTTACTGCGTTAATTATAATAATACCTAAACCCAGCAAAGACAAAGTTTTTAACGACACGTGGAAATGTTCGGTGATATTCGTCGATGTATAGAGCGTCGGATGAAAATACTCGAGCTAAACACGAGGAACACGAGAGTTCTCGAGATTATGAAACATCTACCGTAGAAAGTTGCTTTAGCATTCTTCCCTTAACGAACGAATTTTTGGAGAAGAATTCCACCTAGAAACCTTCCTTTCAAGATATTCGTCCGTATCCTAAAATAAATTAAGAAGAACGACCTCCTTGGCTACTCGTAAAACTCCAACATTCTCCTTTATACCTTTCGTTCCAAGAATCGAGCAATTCGACGGCTATGTCGTTACAGATATCAATTTCTAGTCACGTTTTAGCGGTTTTAACAGTGTAAACTGTTATGGAGTCGTATTCATCTGCATTACGTTCGTGGTTATTGAATTTTATCGAGTTAAAAAAAATGTTGATCTTTAATTCGTTTTTTCTTATACATTCGTAGAGCTGAACAATTGGAATTGTATGATTCGCAGAAATTTCGAAAACGCGAGTATCTTAAAATTTACGATTGGGTAAATAGCGGTATGAAATACGTGTCTTTGGCAGTGTTTTGAACGCTCAAAAAATATACACAACGCTGATTATACAGTCGAATGGTAATGGTAAAACGTAACGTGAAATTACTATTATCCGTATCTTACGAAATCATCGTCTATTTTCCTATTTTCAAAGGGTTTATATCTTCGAATCTATCAAGTTATTCCCCTCTCCAATTCCGATGCTTCACGTTTAAGCGTTTCTTTTTAGTCGCTAACTGACGTAAAGGAAATCAACAAAAATGGACTTGCCATATGTTTCCCGCGCGCTCTTCGCTTAAAACCTCAAAACAATGACGATGTTTCGTGTAAAAACAACATTAAAAACACATTGCTTTTCTCCGTAATAAACGATGCAATTATCAAGACATTACTTTACGGAAAAGAAATTTATCTCGGTGAAAAATCCACGGATAACGTAGAAAGCAGAAAGCAAGAAGTCGAAGAGAAATAAGATACGCGTGGTTAAAAATTTTCGCTTCTCTCGAGACCTTTCCTTTCTCTATCTGTTTCCGGCGTTGGTTACCGTGGTCTAGTGGTTGCCTCATGGACGATGCTCGCGCGAAGAGGTTTTTCTTATTTTTCATTGCTTCGCCGTATATATCCCGGCAAACAATTCCTCCGGGTCCAGAAGTGTTGTAATTTACGGCGTGACTGGCGAAGTATGATTTCGAGCAGAAATACTGCAGCAGGATCACGTCGCGGTGTACAGTTTCATCTCGAGTTTAGTAAAGCTTTGACTGTCAAACTACCCTGCCTAGGAAGATTTCAAGGAAATGAATTTTCGTTCCGGCTGCGTCGTCATGGGGCTCCCGAAATTTATACGTAGGTACCAACCAACCGTGTTCGTTGGAACTGTGTACGTTCGGGTTTTATCAACCCCTTTCCTCGTTTAACATTTTTATTTCGACCGGCAAACTGAGAACACTGAATTTTTTCAGATTTCGATATTGTAAATTTCTTCAAACGTTTTTTCATTTCGTATTGTCGAGTTTATTCCTTCTTGATATTCTTTATTATCTTTTCGAAGTACGTACGTACTATACACATTAGGTTGTCCGAAAAGTTTCTTTCGTTTTACAAGGAAATAGTAGACGCACAACGTCTTTTGTTTTATATTATTTTGTCGAATTACGTACGATACATTTTCTTCTGTTGAGATAAACACCGTGACATTTCACACACTTGGTCTCACGTTTGGTTGAAGGTGCACTGTTGTAAAAAACACGTTTGCGAAAGAAAGATACTTTTAATAATATATATCATGCTTAGATTTTCAAGTATGTGCACGTTTAATGAGTAAAGATCAAAGATAGAAATTTAGAACGAATAAGGGTTGGAAACCAAAATATTACAAAGTTTTATATACGTAGGAATTTTATTTTCTGCTTTACAGATACTTTACAGGTACAATCGGATCAATATTTGTTCACCCTTCTTTACATTTCGACGAATACTTAGTAAAACAAAATACAAATGTAATATAAATTTATGTTTTTAATTAAACTGAAACAAGAATCGAAAACCAAAGAACTGTCCACTTGTCCTGCTCTCTATTAAAATAATTCGTTACACTGTACACATTGAATCGCTGAAATGTACTGTTTTCAATGGGACGCGTGTCCCAATTCTTCTTTTCCCTTCTATAAATCGAATTATTCTCCCAGATTTTCAGTTTTCATCGGAAAAATTTTGCAAATTCGCGATGCAACGACCAACTTCACGCGATACGTGCTTCAACCATACACGTATAAAACATTCAATGAAATCGTCTGTTCGAGAGGATTAATTATTCAATGGAACGGTTGACACTCGAATAAAAATTTATTCTCATCGAAGTTTCATCCTCGAGCTAAAGCACACGTCCTGTGTCACGTGTAATCGACACCCGCGATTTCAGTAGCTGGAAAACAATCTCTTCACACTTTTACGTTCTCTCGCGAACAAATTATCTTTGCGCGATAAATCGGCAATGTACAAATAAAATCTTCGCAGATCTTCTCGATCAGTGAAGGACGTCGTTGATCGGTTCTTATTTGAGATGTTTCTGAATGAGATACAGCTGCGCCTTATTGGCTCCAAGCTTTTCCCGAACCAAGTATCGTCATGTCACACTCTGCACACGTGTATTTTTCTTTCGTGAAGGAACCGAAGATGTGTGAATACTGTGGTTAATATATTCGCTGGTATTTGTACTGTGTTATAGCAATTATCCCGTTGTACGTAATGCTACAGACGTAGCTGTTGCATTTTTGCTTTTTATCTGTTTCAACAAAATTCATTGGAAATAAAAGTAAACGCGTTTCTGATGAATGTAACGTGCAATACCAGCAAGTCGTACTTTCCATTCTTAAGACTTCGTCTTTAAATAAGTGGTATTAACCCATTACGTTGAAATTTCAAAAAGATATCTCATCTAGCAACGATAAAAGAACCTGCGCGTGTACGCAGAAACGTACAAATTTTATTCATCCTATTAAATTGACGATAATCATATCCGTATGTAGTATCGTGGACAAAAGGTCTAAGATATCGGTCGAACCATAAACGATGTCGTCGGTCTTTCAAGTGAATAGTTTCGTAGAAAAGGCCTACGTAACCCTGGCCACGGGCCTTCGCGGAACACATGCGTGGTGGGTCTAAGAAAAGACAAAGGGATGCTATCCCATGGGGTATTAGTTAGTTGGGAAATCGTAGAGTGTGAGTTGGGAAGTCAAAGAGAACGAGTGCAGAAGCCGGAGAGCGTGAGTGGAGGAGCCGAAGAGTGTGAATCGGGAAGTTGATGATAATATGGGAATAATGGGAAGAGTATGATAATAAGACGTACGACAATATTGTAATCAGTTCGTTGTTTTGAATATTATTTGTTAAACTAAAACATCGTTACTTGTCCTTCCTCTAAAAACCCCATTCAAGATACTACACGTATAAAAGATCGATATTTAAGTAGCCAATTGTCACAAATTCTGGATGATAACTTTAATGCAGACTATGCTTACCTACGAACCAATCAGCTGAACACCGACGACGTAGGTAATTAACTACGGTTGGAATTTATTATTATTTCCCACAGGTCGGTTTTGAAATGCGGCGCTCATAAAAATTGACAAATGCGTTAAACCGGGCCCGATCATCCGATTGCCAATAAGCCGTGCACCGTTTTCATTTCCTCTCTCTTTCTCTCTGTCTCTCTACACTCTACGTGCACAGACGATATCGACATGTTCGACATCGCTCGAAAACGAGCCCCGTTTGACGGTCCTGTAAAATTGACAGGCGTTATCGAGCATCCTCCGTGGCACGAAAAAGTTTGCCTCTCGTCATTAATGCTGCACTTTCGCGCGATCCTACCACGCTAATCAGCTTGAACTCTCACCGCGTTATCGCATGCTGTCGTCCGCTTCTTCCTTCGTTCGCCTCGCCTCCGTTTAAAACCCTACGGGACGAAACAATGGAAGAGCTCTGGATTGCTGCGTCCACAGGAATTTTCAAACCTTGCGGTTCTGCGTTTTTAAATGAAACATTTTTGGTCGAATTTTTGCGACCAACGCGAAGAAAGAAGATGATAAAAGCAGCAAAATATTTACTTGTATCGTGCTCGTTGTCTTTTCTTTGTTTTTTCTTTGTTTGCGATAACGTGCTTCGTATAAAAATATATCTCTTTCTAAAATCTGATTTCATAGAATAATAGCCGAATTTACAAGTTATATCATCCAGTCGTCTGCCATATTTTTCAATTTCTTTTTACTTGTTTTATTATTATTATTTTTTTTATTATTATTATTTAATTGTATGCAACGATGATATTAAGAGTTGCGGTTTTCTCCGACACATTGTATCTTGCTTCCTTAATTGGTTAATCGATGCTACTCATTTATTTCTCATTTCATCTTGGCCGAAATGAAAATCCAATATCTCCTTATCTCGTCGTTACTCATTAACCTAATTCTGGAATATTTTTACGTGTCTATCTACGCTATCAGCTTCCTTCTAATGAAATTCCATTTTCGTTATGCTTTTAATCGAATATTAGCCGTAACATTTTCATTCTTATCAATCTATTTTGTAATTTGCTCCAAGTATTTTAAGATACATACATGTTCCACGAGTTGTAAATGATTTCCCTCGTGAAAGCTTTATTATTCGAAATTTCTACTGTTTTCAATTACTTTCAATTACATTCGATTACATTCAATTGTTCTAAGTGGCAAAATGTAGTCGGTGACATCTTTAATGGGCAATAAAATCGTAGGTTGATTTAAACGCGTCTATACGAATCGGGCGAACTGGAAGAAAGAACGAGATAAAGATTTATTACGAGCAACGATGTTTCGCGCAAAAACCACAAAAATTGCCTCTTCACTATTTTTCTACCAGCGACCATTTCCATGCACTTTCCACGATCGTTCGATGCTCGTTTCATTCTTTCGTCGGCAGCCGCCGATGAATCGATTTGCCAATTTCCAGATAACTCGTCCTCGCCACTCAACTTGACGATATTTTCTAACTCGTAGCTACTCACTTTTAAATATTGCGTGACTGGTTGCGCCGCAAAAAAACAGCATTCGTTAAATTGCGCTATCTTTTTCATGGTGCAACGTGAAATGTTTCGCTGGATACGTCATTCCGTAGAATTTCTCGTTTCGAAAAACGTTTCAAAGGATAAAAGCTAAAGTTATGAAAGAAGTTTAGTGTAACACGTCGATTTTGATAAAATTTTCTAGATTCACAGGTTAGTCGACAATATTCCATACATCTTTTTTTCTCGCCAATAATCGTATTTTATATTCGTATTTGAGAGGTAAAAACTGGCCAACAAAATTGTTCCGCGAAACACATTTTTCTGCAGCAAATATTAAAAGTATTCTTCTGTCACTACTGCGTTTGTGCACTTGATACGACATTAAAACTTATTAGAAAGGGAAAAACGCATAGTATTTTAAGGAAAATAACTTTATTTCTGGATGGAACACACTCGTTTTATTTTTCGACGAAGGAAAGTTGCGAGAAAGGCAGTGTAATCTCCGCGGATTCTATTTTATGTGTGACTTTTAATTCCAAAGTTGAAGATATACTGGTCGCTCTACCTTTACAGTAGATTAAATTAGTTTTGCCTCGAGGATCCGTTCGAACGTTCCTGATGAAATACCGCATCTTCCCATGTAACTAATTTTCGATGTTTTCTTAAAATCTTGTTGAAAATTAGCGAACGTTGCACCGATTCTTTAGAAACTTATTTCCGATCAAGTTAGTTTTCATTTTTATCGATAACAATACAATACACTTTTATTGAAATATTAAAATCTGTAAGAAATATATTTATATTTTTATTCGCATGTATGGGTACGTTTAAAAACAAGTAGTTTATACCTGTGAACATAAAAATCGAACTTATGAGAAGATTTATATCAGTTTCCATAATTCAGAATGATTATTCTGTTTTAGATATTTTTTATACTTTTCCATATTACGCGCATCCCGAGCACTTTCGTGTTTCTAAATTTTACTTAAATTTTGCCTAAAAATCCGCGATCTAATTAGCGTCTTTAAACGAACACGTCTCGCATCAACCTTATTCTTCCTACCATAATCGATATGATCGATAGTTACCCGATAAATTGTCTCATCGTATCAAGTTCAAATCCCAACTTCATGCCGATAGGCACCAAAAAACTCTTGACATAATCAGCTTAACGATATACTTGGAACGACTCGAATTTCACGAGTGACTTTTACGTGCTCGGTTTAAATCCCTGGTTGCACGTTCGCGTTTCGCGAGGATCGATGGAAATCGCATTTGTAATGGACCGGACGCAATCAAACGAGTTGGAGAAGTTGAAAATACGCGAGAAGGATAGAAACAAACGTAGGTATCCATTGAATTTTTGAACGTCCATTCGATGCGTTTCCCTCCTCGTGTCGGCCGATCGATTGCTCGCGGTACTGGCACTTTTCCACGAACTTGGAAGCCTCGAAACAGTCGGCTCGCCAGCCATTTGACACCAAACATGTCGGCGCAGTGAACTGAAATCCCGTTCAAACAGAAAAGTAGTTAGCCCCCCGGGCGAGTGGCTCCGACCAGAAACCGTTTGCCCCGACTAGGATATATGTACTACTGAGCCACCTTTATTAACTGTCAACCGGGAAACGTCTCGAGCACTCTCTTTTTTTTCCACTGAGAACGAATGACACCCCCGTACGTGAACTTTCGCTCAGAACTCTCCTATGGTATCGCGAGACTTTACACGCGGCTTAGCCTAACGTTCGTTCAACTTTTATCCGATTTCGGTCTAACGGATAAAATACTTATGCCGTTTTACTTTGTAAGCGAAAAAAAGCAGGAACATATGGATCGTAGTTAAAAGTAATAATACGCTTCGGGTACTTATCTTTTGTAAAAGGGGTGAGAAATCATTTTCTAAGTTCTTTACTCGCTACACTTTGCCTCTCTTGTTGTTTCCTTCATCTTTTGATTTTATGTCGATCAAGGAAATTTATTGTCTTGGCCTATGAACGTATATAAAATCTTTTATCTAGCGATATAAGGTAATATAATAAATAGCCAAAGTGATTATAGTCTTCATTATAGCCTTATAGTCTTTTGTTAAAGAGTAGAGAATGATTGTTGTGAATTTTTTAAATCTTTTTACTTTTTCTTTCATGAAGGTTAACACTTTGACTGCCACGTTTTGAATATAACCGATAAATAGAAGATACTTTGAAATAAAAAGTGCCCCATTGAACAATTAAACATTTTTATTAGAACATCAATAAAAAAAAAAATGAGAACAAATCTTGCATCTAACGGTGCACTGTGTTTGCATCCATATCTTTGAGGGATAATCTACGAATATTATTATAAACATAGCTTAGAAAATAATCGTAAATGCGGCTTTATAATCGTATAATTGAAGTTAGAAGTGTGAGCATACCTTACTATTATATATAGAATGAGCAAATACCGTTTACTAATATCTTCTACACGTTTCAACGATATATTCTGCACGTTTTGCTTGCGACGAAATAACGAATGCGAATGGTTTGTTGAAATAAACCTTGTTACAATATGTCGCTATCAACTGTTACCAAAGCGCCACGGTGGTCACCAGTGACCACCAATAAGATAAACGGTCCATTGGGGAGGAATGTTGTCTTACATCGTTTATCTATTATTATTTTGCCATTATATGCTTTGAATAATAAAAATACTGCCGTGGCATCCTCAGCGAAACGTGTGATTTCAACGTGGCAGTCAAACGTATTTTTCTTCGTTCGGAATATAATCTACGACAAACAGCGGTATCTTTATGCAGTGGGTATATTTTTATAATAATTAGCGTGCATCTTTAGTTGGCATTTTAACGTAGCGGCTCAATTTTATCAGAAATATTATCATTAAAAAGCACGATAGTTTGCATGAAACGCCACGCGATCGTTGGTAACGCGAACGTTTCACGTGTGCATACGGTTTTATCAACGAGCTCGTGTTTTGCGAAATGAGAATATCGGTAGCAGCAAGCTATCAGCTATCGAAAAACGCGGATACGATTTACAGTAACGATAATGAAAACTAAATGCCGTTCCGATAGCGATTATTCGCGTTCAATATTCGATTCACTGGCGTCGCGCAAAACCATTACAAAATCTACAAACAACATTGCGGGTAATAAAAATACGAGACTGGTCGTCGAATGACCAACTCTCCGATCATCGAAAGTGATGTGATCATTGGTTTGTTACGAAAACGTAGAAATAGAATGTTGCTGTAATATTAACTCGTAACGTGATCGGATAATCGATCGCTATACGTAATATAAATCGAAAGATATCTTTTCTTTTCTATGTTTATTTCAACTTTATTGTAATGAACATTATTTTATGGAGAGTATCACCCCTGGGGAAAGTGTAATTTTAAAAGTCATTTTAGCTTGTAATGTGATCCGATAATCGATAATTGGTTATCACACGTAATATAAGCTTCGCTACGAAATATACGTAATTCTTTCTCTGCTCTGATTTAAATTTTATTATAATTATTATCATTTTATGGGAATTGTTTACTTGGGATTACGCGTATAACATGCAACGATAATCACGTCGAACATAAGTATCAGAGAACGCACTGAACGTGAGAATCGTGGGAACGGAAACTGAAAATCCAAAAAAAGGATTATCCAAGGTGTCGTATTTTAAGACTATCATTCTCATACGATGGATTTTCTCATAAAATGGTAAATTCTCGTTAAACCTGAATCACAAAGTTCTAAATTACCATCGATATGGGAATTATTACACAAAGACACTGTCCAAATTCTTCGACAAAGATCAATCTCCGCGTGTAAAACTCTGATCAATCTTATTAGGTCGAAATTTGATAAACAACATCACACCGATACCACGTTTTTATTCGTACCGCATCATGAACCATTCGATGTCCATTTATCAAGAACTCCGTTCCCGCAGCTAGTAAACCAGTACTATCATCATAAAAGGACTATGAAACGATCATTCTCGGCGTAGAAACAACCTTTTATCAACCCCCGTCTTAATCTTCCATCTTCCTCTTCATAAAAACCGGCAATATACCGAGCCATCCAGATCCCACGTCTCGATAATACACACCGATGAACCACCCTCGCGATAAACACGGAAAAAAAAGTTTCTCAGCGCGTCGCGGCGTGTACAACGTAATCCAAGCAGTCACCTAATTTCCCCGTCCAAACGAGCCAACTACAATTATCTCCGGCGAAGGTTCGTATCACGAGGCCAGTTAACACCGTCGTATTTCCCTCGACGTGGTTGATACATCGATCACGATCGAGCAACGTTGGATAACGATCTGACCAGGTCTAGGTCCGTGTTTCTGGCCCGTGCTAATAAGGGGGTAGCACGAAAGAAGCCAGAAGTAGCCACTTTACGAGACTAATACGGTTCAGTCGAGAGCATACCTCAGGTATATGCATTAGGCGTAATTTAAGTCGGCTAGCCGGAGGCCGATTTAATATGCATTGCATAGAACGATAGCTGGTAGATAGACGATGAGAAGAGAAACCAGTGTTAAGTTCACGCCATCGTACTCGCCCCTCTCTTCTCTCTCTCTCTCTCTCTCTCTCTCCCTCTCTGCTGCTGCAGCTATTTCGATATAGGAAGAAGGGTGAAAGGGGGTTATAAGGAGGGGAAGGTGGGAGAGAACGTGTTGCTCCGTTCGTTCGAGAGAAAGCTAGAACAAGAAGAACGTGCGGTGGTTGCCGTTTGAGTCTTGATGGAGAACGCTGCTGCAACGACAGGGGTTTGAAAGCGGAGGAGTGAGAGAGTGAAGAGAGAAAGAGAGAGAGAGAGAGATTTCTAGCGTATCCGTTGGTAGAACGACAAGAGGAGCCGGCAGGGAATAGGCCACGCGCCATGTGGCGGGCACAGAGCAGGTCGGAGCACCCTTAATCCGTAACTTAATTAATGTCATCGGTACAGGAGCGTGGGGTTCGAGGTAGCGGTGATAGAGGCTCGTTGCCTAAGTTGCTTTTCACGGTGACGCTTCGCTATAGACGGGTCCTGGTAATCTTACTGCGCAGCTACGGAATTGCGTGAGAACCGCCTGCACAGGCCTCATAATTCGCGAATGGTTACCTCTGATAATGGCGGAATTATGGGACGGTAGAAGGTCTTTCTCGACCAACTCGATCCGGTTTAGATTTCGGGAAATTTTAAGTTCGTCCCGGTGGTTTACGCCTGACAAATGCAGTCGAGTCAATTTTCTGCTTCTTCGCGTTTCCTTCATAGGATTTTCACCTTTCCACGTCTTCTAATTTCATTCCACGACTGTTCATCCAACAAATTTTAGACAGGAAATTTATTTACATGCGATTATACGTATAATCTGTGTAACTTTAATTTATCAGATTTTCTACTCTTTTGTCAATGCTTCATTGCTTACGTGTTCTTTAATTTAATTCTGTTGTACAAAGTGGTTTGGTATTGTTTATCAAAGAAACTTGAGGAAGAAATCTATCTGCGTACGATCAATATAATTATAATTATAATTTTGATTTCGCGCTTAGTCGGAATTGCTAATGCTATTTAAGGTGTATTGAGACTCGCTGCTAGAGACCTGCACACAGGCTGAGTACATTGTCCATGGATATTGTACGCGGACTGTTGTATCATGCGGATCGTATTATATTATGTGTCCATATCTTGCAGAACTCATGTCAGTTCTAGACTGGCCGCGAATAACCACAAAGCTGGTACGGGAACTCATGCCTCCAGACACATGTCTACAGATATTGCGTGTAAGTCTGTACACACCTTAAGACAGCAGTTATAAAGCAGCACATAATCGAATGCTTGTCTATCCATATTCTATTCAATTGACCAAACAATAGGAAATCGTTAAAAATTAAGTTATCATCTTTTTTCCACCTAATTGACAGGTATTCTACTAGAAGAAAATTTGTTTCAAAATGTTACAACAGTCGATACAAAGTCTGTTGAACCTAAAACACTGTAAATTCATGATGTCCAGCACATTCGTTCGAAACTTCCATTGCGATGAAAGCCCAATCACGAGTCACTTGGAACAAGCGAAGCGGAGATAGCGTTTGTGATAATTTCCGACGCACCTTCGATATCGAACAACAGCCCATGTGTGGCGACGTTTCGGGTCACTAGTTATCCTCGGCTGCATCGATTCGTCGCAATGCGTTCGGTACTCCAGTAATTACTACAGAGTGAACACAAGCTTAATATTCGTCCAACCGAGAAATAAACAATCGTCAATAGAACGTAAGAAACCAATTTCGATATCGCGCTCTAAAATTGCATGTAATCTTCGTATTTTACTTTTCATCGATGTTCATTCCTGGTCGCGTTCGTTACATCGTTCCACTGGCCGTATCATTAGCTTTTGCTTCGAACGACGGTATATAAGTGAGCGATATAACTATTCGAAGTAATTTATCTCGAAATTATTGCAAATATGTGAAATATTCTTCGAATAACTCTACCGTAGATTTACTCGAATCGTTTTCCCGTTTTTAATACTTTGTCTTGTTTAAACTAAGGTATATAACATTTTCTCATCCTTTCGTTACAGTAAAATGGGGTCTCATAATTAGACTACAGATTTTTATGCAAATTTACATTTTTGCCAACGCAATTACAGAAATGGAAATTAAGCAGAGACTCGCTTCATCCACTGAATGTTATAACGAACGGTATGCTTTGCAGATTTTAGATATTTTTAAAAGTTACGTGCGTAAATCTCGTGAAAATGTATAGAATTCCAACGTTTAATACGTACGAGTATTTCATTCGAATTATTTACACACTTATACGTTTTTAATACGTAATACATACAAGTTTGATCATTGCACGCAAAGTAGAGGATTAAATTTCAAGATGTTGAAATTTAGGCGACTCGAATAACCTAACTACCTTTGCTACAGTTATCGACGATAGCGTACATCGACTTACATGCCATTACGCAATTCCCTTTTCCCTCGGGTAATCAAATATTCTTCCACGTTAGGATACATCTAGGTGCACAGTAGCACAGTGCACGTAGTGGGGTGCGCTGTCGCACACGGTTGTCCTTTGTTCCCGTTTCGCATTGTAGCTATTGTCGTGCATCGCGAATGGACACTTGAGTCGAGGTATTTGTTCTGTTGCATTGAAGCCACAGTTCCCTTTCCGCGACGGGATCCGCTTTCCTCCCGGAAATTCGACGAGGATCTTGTTCGGTATACCAGGTCTGGGTTTGCGTCCCACGAGCTACTTAACTGTTTCGCGGGACGCTCGTGCATTCGGTTTATGTTGCGCGATAGTTCGATGTTTCCCAGATTTAACCGCGTTTAACTATGCCTCGGATAAAGAGGGATACACGAGATTAAGGCGAGAACTGTTTTGGTTTTGTTTGTTTGTGAGGAATTTTATTCTCCACGATGATAACGCGAGTGCTAGCGCTTAGGTTCTCGACACGAGAGGCTTGGATTATGCTCGAGTCTAAATTACAAGATTCGAATATACAAAGTGAGATAAATTGGTTAATTCGTATATTCGAAATCTTCTACGTCTACGATATAATACTAGGCAAACTTCTTTTCAGTTTAGTTTTAGCTGTTTTAATCGTTTCAAATAATAATTCAAATAATAATTTGGTGATTAGTAAAAATTGTATTATTTCGCGAAAAATATCCAGGTTACGTAGATTCTTTCTGTTACTTTCTTTCTGTTACTGTCTTCTGTAACTGTCATTCTGTTACTTTCTTTTTCTATTTTTATTAACGTATTTTTGAAATTAAAAAAGGAGGTATTAAATTTTTCAGATAAATATTGATCGACTATTTTTATCGTAAAATTTTCGTCCTTTTCGTATCTTAAATTATATTTTTGAATATTAGGTAGATAATAAGAAGTAGTAGGTTATTGAATAACAATGTTCACTATATTTCTGTTTTTGAGATAAATGGATTTTAATGGATAATTTCGAAATAACTTCATAGAAAAATACTTCATTTTGTGATACTTAAATTTTTCTATTATACATATTTCTGACACTATCGCCTTTTTTGTATTCCACAGAGCAATCATTATTTGTTCTGAATAGATTGACCTGGAAATATTTGATACTTGGAAATTGTTACGGTTTTGTTCAACTTTTTATTCAATTTATATAATGACCACGCTGAATATATCTTTATCACGCTGTAGTTGGCAAAGTTCTGCATGCATGTAGTAAATTTCTGTATATAGCTGGTATAATCCTGAATTTCAAACTAATAAAGCTACCTGAATTATAATGGAAATTATCTGCCTAATCTTTGAGTTTAAGTCAATAAAACCGAGACACATAATTGTGTAATATACCTGAAACACTGAATTGTAGGATCAGAACACATCTTTATCGTGTTTAGACAAGACAAACTGGACGATCACGTCAGTTAAAATCCAGGTTGAAACACGAGTGTGCGTCTGACATGTGCGAGTTAAATGAAGGCGTTGCTGTGTAACAGCAAAGTCGTAAAGCTAACGGATGTAGGTGTTCACAAGCTAGAATTTCGCTGCGTGAAACATCCCAACACAGAGAGATGGTTTATTAAACAGTTATTTTATAATTACAGCTGCTCGTTAATATCGTGGTATGAAAATAACGCAAACGCAGATGCAAGTATTATTTAAAATTAATATAGATATATATTTTGCACGTCTGTGGGAAACGAAGGACGAGACAAAAAGTGGTACCATTTCTAAAATCTCTTGTAACTTGTAGGTTTACAGTAAGTTGGAGTAACTTTATGTTAACGTGACTTGGAGTATGTGTTGCATAGTAGTAACGTAGTAAGTTCGCCACCAAGTTAATTTTAAGTTTCCTCGAAGCAGGTAAATACTTATCTAAAATTGCGCAGAAGCAGTTGGTTGTTGGAATTTTGTTAATGACGAATGAAATTGTGAATGAATTATAAAAAAACTTAAAGAAATAAAATCGAAAAGAAAATTCTACTATTTCTATGACGATATATCTTCTTCGTTGTCGACCATTTCACACGACAGTAACAGCTTTGATAATAATGAAAATGAAATTTTACGAGTGAACCTACGAATTACAACTCGCGTATCTACCTTATTTGACGCGGAATCGTAAAAGAGAAGCGTATAATCTTTAGAATTAAAAATGTGTCAGTTCATTAATATCATTATGGTTATAAATTGTTCTGAAGCTTTAAAAGGTCCTTCGAATGAAATAGCTAACGAGTTCGCATCGACGAAACAATGCCGAGTTACTTAAAGCCAAGCGGCTCGAAGGTAAAAGAAAACAGAAGGAAAAGACACAAAAGTCGTAATAAAAGAGCCACAATAGCAGAGTAAACGGAAGATAGAAGCTGAAACGCAGTAAGCATTAGTCACGAACGTAATCTGGCAATCCAGGTTCGAGCATCAGTTTAGCCAGATCCAGCGGCGTCGGGACGCTCGGTTTTCATCAGGCCACGCGACGCCGTGTAATTGAAATGTACATTGGCGTTACGGCGTAATGAAGCGGCAGTCTCCCTCCACCGACGTAGAACGAAACGTATTCCCGGAAAGTATGTAGCTTTCATTTGTGCGAAATTGAAACTGTAATTTATCGGCGTCGTCCGCTTCGGCTGCGCCAAGACGGCGACTCCGACGTTGCAGCTTTCAGTGACTTCGTGGCATAGGTTCGCGTGTTTCTCGTCACGACAACGATTCATGGGATTTAGCGGTTGATATCGTTTCGCAAAATGTTCGGTAAAACTGTCTGGATTCGACGTGTCGCTTCTTGGAAAAGTGGAAATTCCGCGAGCCGGTTGAATTCCCGCGCGCAATTGTAGTTCCAAACCAGAGACAGTACGCAGTTATTCGATACGAATTGATCGAAACTGAGATATTAAGAAAATAGAATAGCACAGAATTGGAAATCGGAGGAAGTAATTCGAGAAATGGATGAATTCTCGTTGGTTTGACGATTTGATGGATAACAGGTGACGGATACGTTAATGTAATTGTCCAAATGTAAGCCAATCATATCCGTCGTACTTGCAAAGGCATTGTGAAGCATTTAATTTTATCTGGCAGCGCTTTTCTCTGTATTGAACGTCTTTCGGAAAGACGAGCTAAAAGTAGCCAAATTGTGCGTTTAGTTACTTGGTAATCGAGTTATTTCTTCGTCGAAGACTTCTGGAAGAAATCAAATTGGAAATTAATAAGAACGAATAAATTTGAATTGATTCAGTTTTACTCGTGATATTCTTACCATTATATTTTTAATATAAATGAAACGACACACGAGATGGAAATATTCTGCAATTTAATAAAAGAATTAACTCATCCTGTCCAGTGAACAGAACAATACATGCACATTTAATTTATAGCTTAAGTAAAGAAAAAATTATATTGGATATTTCGACAACTTTGACATATATCACAAAGAGTTTCGAAAATGTTTAAGTTAGTTTCTGAATAGAATCGTTCGATATTCTGAATAGATACCGATACCGATAGTGACACGGCGCAGCGTGGTCTGTATCGATATAAACGACGTTCATTGCTCGATATATTTTTCATGCGTAAAAAGATACACGTAGGAATTAAAGTACCGATGAGACTATATTCTACGTTATATGAGATACATAGGATACATTTACTGGCAATCCTTTAGCCTTTGCGAGACAGGTATCGGAATACATTACGGTCCACTTTAACCGAGTTTGATCCTCTTGGCCGGTCACCTTGCAATTCCACTTACAGTGTAACTTTCTGACAATTTTACGCTCTTCAACCTGAAGACCATCCGAAACTTTCGAGTAAGTAGATTCCGAATTTTTCTAATCCGCGCGAAGAATTAAGAATTGACTTTCGAAAAGTAAGCACATTCTAAAAATCATTCTGCTTATTCCAATTACGACAAATTTCTAAATACATTGTGAAATACAAAAAGATATTTTTCTAAATCTCGTAGGACACTGAGACGAGGATCCAGTTTCCAAACTAAAGAAATTTTGTAACATTTCTGAATTGGACGAACCACTTTGTACGAATGATATAAAAAATTAACGCAATATTGAAAAACAAAACACATTATTTAATTTATTTGACTGGTATACAGACAAGAATTCTATCGTAGAGATACTTCTCGTAAAAAATCGTCAAACACTGATAACTTCCAAGATCTGTATCTTCAAAATAATTTTCCAATCAGCATAAATCACAATCTCTAGTTTCACGTAAATTACACAGTCGAATTTGAACAGAATCCCAGACACGAAGTAAAAAAAATGACCGATTCGAAATGATTTACATAGATCGAAGAAATATGGAAAGGTATAATCAACTCGTGTGAAATTCGCTACGTGGCACGTCGAGGTACGACTCGTAGCCAATCGAGCATCGGCCGACAAAGGGGTGGTATAGTTATTCAAAAAAATCGGCGACCGAACGAAACGCTTGGTCTTTTTCGAAGCTCGACACGTAGCGGCAAGGTGGGCGCCGAGGTAAGCAGTTTGACACGTTGAATACGAAATAAGGCGTTCTGAATACGTTAAATAGGCGAAAGTTAACATCCAGCCACCGACGATCCGAGTTTGTATCTCGTTAAAGCTTTCCACATCGAGCCTCTCCTCTCGCGTTTCTGCTTCACAGCCGCCACGCCGTTTTGGTGACACAAAGCATTGTTACGAACGGTACATCCTGCCACAATGCATTTTCACTTGGAAGTGCGGAATCAGCTGCATTTTAACGATAAGCCCCTGCCGCCTGACGAACCTCGTTGTCTTAAACTCCTTCGTTTTGGTCGTTCATCTTGTAACGAGTTGTTAGGTATATTAACCATCCAGCGACCAGCGATTTTCATATATTTCTCTACAAAATCCCAAACAAAATTCATATCTTATATGATCGTAATATAAGGAGGTTCTTAAATGCAATCAGAAACTTTTTTTACGTATTCATTGGTGTTTTGTATTCCATAGTGCAAAAGTTTATTGCTACGATCATTAGTTGATTATGGATTTATATTAGGTCGTCCGAAAAGTTTCTTTCGTTTTATAAGGAAATAACGAATGCACAATATTTTCCGTTTGATATTATTTTATCGAATTACGTATGAACCATTTTGTTGTATCAAGATAAAGAGCACGATGTTCGACGGATTAGGTTTCATATTTGTATAAAGATGCGTCGTTGTAAAAGACGTGTCTGTAAAAGAAAGGCACTTTTCGGACAACCTAATAGTACGTTCGAAAACGTACTTGAGTTTTAGTCGGGTTTCGTTAGTTTGTTCATATTTCTCAATGCATCAAAGTATAACAAGTACGCTATTTCTATGAAGTTGAACACAAATACTTTTCGAATATTTATAGCCGGTCGTAGTTATCCGCTTCGAATGCAAACAGAAATTAAACGACTTTATAGAAATTTCACGCTTGTATTCTGCTTTACTCAGAAAAGGATTGAAACAGACGCAGAATGTAAGCATAGGAAAGCACATAGCACGTTCCACGTATTTGAATATCAATAAAATATAAATAAAGGTACGACGGAGCGACAAAATCGGCGGCATTTTCAAATATTCGCGTACCTTTTTTACAAATTTAAGAACGAAGACTTCGCTTTATAGAAATTTCGTGTGGCGTAGAGATTCTCCTCTGAGCATTCTCCAGCAAAGAATTACGCGTGCATTTTCAAGCATGTGGACCCGACTTTGAATCGACAAACACAGCCAGGTGAAATCATGAAACGGTACCATTATGTACGTAGATTTGTAGAGGTCTTCCCGGCGCAGTTTAATTAAGACAAACGCGTGCATGGGTATGAAATGTGGTAGCCTCTAGAAATAATTAACTTGGCCGAATGAGAATCTAAAGCAGCGTATAGATGATCTCCGAGGAAATTTCCAGCCTGTATAGTAACATTTACGAACGTGCTAAATTACAATCGCGCCGCTAACCAAAAATCGTGTTCAACGATAACTTTTTCGGTTTGCTCTATTGTGATAGAATTGAAACTTAATAGGATTGTACGCAGCATTGTTACGAAACAGACGGATCGTCACATGGGAGTCATTAACGCTAGAACTATCGATAATTAACGCGAAGCTATTTCTACCAAAACCAGTGAAAATGACTGGTCTTTAAAAAATACGTAGTAATAAAATATTTTTATATTTATTGATTTATTACCTTCTTACAGAAGGAATTCTATGTTTATTATTAATCCATCTGGGATAATGACCCCTAAAAGGGTTGACATATTCATAAAATCGTAGAACCAGTTATTTTGACTGCTGTGGTATATCTAATGTTAGCATGTAGCGATCTAGCGATCGATCCGGAATTTCCCTGAGAACTGATATCATCGTATCGAATGATACGCAGTAAAAATTTTCAAAAGGTGTGGCAAGTTGTAGAAAACGAGAAAATTGGTTAATTGGGGTTCGATAAACGGATTACAGGACCCTTTTACACTTTGACAAGTACCAGTCATTTTGACTGGTGTCGGTATAAATAGCCTTGACGCAAAATTATTTTCAGTTTGAATACATAAAGAACAAAATAAAATTCGTTATATTATTCTTTTAGTTATCGTTGCGAAAGTCATTACATTATTGCACAAAAAATATAACGTGAAGTAGAAATTTAAAAATAAAATTGTAAAACCAGTCAATTTTACTGGCGTGGCATTTCTAGTTTTAATGAAAATTTTAATAATAGAAGAATCCGCCTATTATTGTCTAAAGAACAAAGGAATTTCAGAAATGAAGAAGGACACTGGTAATAAAATTCCAATAATAAAACGATGAAAGGGAAATTAGTTGTTGGAATCTAGGGACAAATAACACCAAAGATAAAATTTATTTTGAAGAATAAACGAATAGTTCGAGAAAGCCAAGAAGAGAAATGATTTAAGATATGAACAATAGACAATATGACGAGGAAAGAAGAAAACACGAAGAAACCTTTTATGAGTGAGAATATAAAAGGCAGTTTTACTGAAATACCTTAGGACAGAAATATCCTTCAAATTCGTAGTATACGAGAAGAGTGACAAATTTAAACAAGATCGTACTGAACCATAAAGATGCCGATACGGAAATGTGAGACGGTACACCTACATTATACACGATATATAACAAACCAATGGTGTAATGGAAGGATAATGTGTAAACTATCGATTGATATCGATGGAAATACGAATATTGCTAGAATTATGAATCGTCGATGAATGACGTATGAATTACGATGGAATAGTTCTAAAAAATATGTTTCTTCTCTAAATTCCTTCTGAGTAAATTTTGACAAGTTGTTAAGAAAAACATCGCTTACCTAACTAGTTAGTTAGCAACACTGTTTTCGATAAATAGAGCAAGAAGAAGCCAATATTAACCTCGTTAGCGAATTACGCAAAAAAGTTCTTCGAACACGACAAGCCCAAGTTCACGATGCGAAAATTATATTCTTTTCTCCTCAAATTTTCTCCTCCTTCAATTTTCTCAAAAAATCGTTGTCAAACCATCGCGTTACCATGGAAAAAATACGAATACGAAAATATGTCCACTCGCAAAGAACAAAAATCCAGGATGAAAATGGATCGAGGTGCGCGTGTAATCTGCATTTCTGAATTAAGATGGAAAAGGATTTTCATCGGCAGACTTGGAATGCTAATTCTATGAAAATTTTCGTAATATATGTATCTACGCTTCGGAGTTACCGCGTTATGGGAAACGTCGATAAACGATTTGGCTATTGTAATTTCGCGATCTATCCAATTTCGTGTATTTCTTATTGCGAAAGTACCTGCATAATCAGGGCTTCGATCTCTTCATTTTACTTTATAATCAATTCAGTTTAATTCATATACTTCGTTACATTTTAATCTGCTTTCTTCTACCTCTTTGTTCTCTTTTCCATTTCTATTTCAACTCTTAAATGCATAATTCTACCGTTTAACAACAAAATGTATATTTTTTAATGTAACGTTAACTTGTAATGTGTTTAAATGTATTTATATCTCTAAAATATGAAGTATTACATACCTTGCATCAATATGAAAGAGACAATAGATGGACCGTCTGTTCTTAGATAAATTACTTTTTATCCAACAATCCACTTTAAATGTAACTATCGTTTAACTTATCTTTTGTTTTACAATTTTTGTGTATTATAGCTCAACTGTATCGGTATTATTCAGAAATGCTATCTCTCTATCATTATGCTAAAAAAAAAAATATGAGAAATTGTGCTATACAGTCAATCATAAATAGTTTATTGTATTTTCACGATAATTAGTCTTTATTTGCATAAAAGTAAAATTTGACGACAAGATATTCGTTCCAGAGGAAACGAAAAAATATTCATTTTTAGAATTATTCCCCCACGGTTTGTAAATTGACAATTTCAGAAAAGTATTTTATTGGATTTAGAAAAATTGTGCATTTAAGGGGTGACCTGATCTATTCAATTTGGTTTAATTCGCGGTTGGCCAATGTCGAGCACGATTGCACGAAAATATCGGCACGAAACGACTTTTCGCAATATCTCATGTAACGAGATACCGCTTCACCTAACATGTTCGTTTCGTTTACATTTCACTGTTGGGTACAGACAGTTCTGTTATAAATAAGAAATGTTAGCTATCGGATTGTCCATCTGGTACCCGTGGCGTTGGAGTAAAATTCTATCCAAAGAGATTTCGCGTTTCGTGTCTTTCTGCAGAAATTGCTCTTGCTACGTGCGTAGATTTACTAACAGCTACATGCATTCGCTATATAATTTTTCAAAGAATAACTGTACTATGCAGGAATGTACTACATCGTGCTTTCTATCATCGGTAATTTCATATCGAATGGAAGAAAACTTTCATTTGATATAACAATGATAACTGAGTTACTGCTTCTTGTATCTTCTAACTTAATCAACTTCTTATAATCTATTGTACTATTTCTCAATATCTACGTATCGTAAAGGATTCTATAAAGCACGAATCGTTAAAAATCAAGCATTTTCTATCTTTCAACCTAACGCGATAATCACGAAAATTATTTCGTAAGGAATTTTTGCAATTCTCCTTTTAATGCTATCACTTAGTATTAGGTCGTCCGAAAAGTTTCTTTCGTTTTATAAGAAAATAATGGATGAACAACATTTTTCGTTTTATATTATTTTATCGAATTACGTATGATCCATTTTGTTCTGTCAGAATAAAGATCACGATGTTCGACAGATTAGGTTTCATATTTGTATAAAAACGATAAGATCCCTAATAAATGCACCTTGGTATGTTACCAACGAAGCAATACATCGCGTTCTCAAGATACCCACAGTCAAAGAACAAATAACAAAATGTAGTAATAGATATATCAAAAGAGTTAACAAACATCGAAACCCCCTAATTACTAAATTACTTAATACGTCAGACCAGATCCGCGGGCTAAGAAAACACTATCTGTTAGACCTAAGCACTAGATTCAACTAGATATTTCTAGCAAGTAATATTTACTTATTTATAATAAATTAATAAGTTTATTGATATCTTAATAAGTTTATTAGCATCTTCATACAAACATTTTTTTTTTATTTACAAGTACTTTACAATCAATTCTCACATTGAGGATTTTGAGTAAGTTTCTCTGGAGTGGCGCAGTGACATGGCTAATTATTTATAATAAGTTAGTAAGTTTATTATTAGTATTAATAAGTGTTAATTTATTAGTAATACGTGTTACATTATTAGTGTTAATAAGTTTATTAACTTATTATAAATAATTAACCATGTCACTGCGCCACGCCACAGAAACTTACCCAAAATTCTCAATGTGAAAATTGATTATAAAGTACTTGTAAATAAAAAAAAAATGTTTGTATAAAGATGCGTTGTTGTAAAAGACGTATCTGTAAAAGAAAGACACTTTTCGGACAACCTAATACTTTTGATCTTTCAACGATTAAAGTCGTGGCAGTCTGGAAAAAGAACGACATTTCAACGAACTAAAAGTTACTCTTTCACGAAACATATGTCCCGATCAAGATTGACCAGTCTCAGAGATCGTGGGCTTTATTACTTCGTAGCGCCTTAGACGTTCTTACACGTATTCTGCGCGACTTAAACATCGCTGGCGTATCTAATAAACAGAGCCGTACTATATTCAGACAAACGCGAAGAATTTTTCATGCGGTTCGTACACGCTGGCAGCGTGTATGACGAAACGAGATTTTAATGTTTTGTAACCTCGTAACAGGAACGCGCAGGCAGTCTACCTGAACGACGTGAACGAAACAACCACGAATCCCCTTTACGTAAAGAATTATACGAGAACGGCCAGTTTTATTTACGCTTTTCCCTTTGATGTACAGTTCCAGACGGCGTTCTAATGTTTATTCAGAATTCAGCTTGAATTATTTCGTACGTTGCGAGTAACAAGACGACGACGTGAATGCCAGATATTGTCGGCAACTTGTATAAAAATTGTCATAGTTTCTCCTTAGTTTCCTGGCTATTGTTGTTTACAGGTTTTTGATAGAATCGAAAGTATAATCACGATTTTCAATAAAGACAGAAAATTGATGAACTTCAGTTTTGTTACGGATGAGGCTCCTAAAAATGTTCTTAGTTGCAATATTTAAACAAGGTACGATAACTGCTCTGATTTTCAGAAGACAGGTAATTACGTACTCTCAAGGGAGGGAGTTGATCGATGATGTCTGTGTGATTCGCATGCTACGTATTCGTAACAAACTCGTAAGTCCCATTGTGTTAAATTCATAAAGAACAAACTCGATCTTCAATGCTAAAAATTCCTGTTGAATTTACAAATATGTATCAAGTTCCGAATACCATGCCTCACTTTCTTCTGCTATTTATAATTTTCTAGAATTATCACGCCTAAAGAAGTACTCGCAGTAGCAAAAATCGCTATATATCGCGGTAAACAAATTTTATAAAACAAAGCACGAAATTCCCATTAGCCATAGGTTCCCAATTGCTACTTTTTATTCAAACCACCATGTTATAGAACGCCATTGACTGTCAAACCTGTCTGCTGTCGTCGCGTATCCGCAACGGACACCCCACGAAGATAGTCACGTGACCTGACCAGTGTCAATAGCAGTACCTAAATGACAATTTTCGTGACAATCTTCGTCCGAGAACCGGACGATCACTGTATTTAGCCACGTTTCTCGCTATTCAACCGTGGCGTCACGTCGCGCGTCGCGTCGCGTCGATCCACAGAGACGGGACACAGTTAAAGAGAAATTACAGAAGCGAAGGGGACGCGGCACGATGCGTCCGTTCTGACTCGAATGTTTCTATGAAATGCTACGCTGCCGTATCGATTGCAGAGTAGTTTCTGCAGTTTCTCTTGGAGATGAAACGACGAGATCTTCCTCTGGGAACAGGGTCGCATCTGGATTCGAAGAAGAATCGAGTTAACAGTATAGGAGAATGACACGAAATTCAAGTTCGAATTTGGTCCCATCCGCTTGCGGAGGAACGCGCGAGGAAATTCGATGCCGAGGAATTTTCGATTTTCGCTCCTTTACTTCTTTCACTCCCTTACGGAAAGCGCGTGCACCGCGGTTCACTTGCTGTTTCGCGAGGCATCCTGCGGATACGTATACGATGACGATGCCTGATTTGTATTTATCGTGCATACTGATCGATCCGTGGCGAAGGAATTGGCTGGTTCGAAGCGTTTTTAATTCTACTACGTTCTCTCGGTTATTTACGATCCAATTACATCTTTCTAACGTTAAAAAGCATCTTCAGTTTGAATATAAAATATGAAGGAGGTTTTATCGATGTGCATGATCTCACGTTTCAATTCTATGTCAAATATATCCATAAAACATTACACACTCCTTTTGATCGTAAAATGAGAACACGACTAAAGTATAGAAACTCGTGAATTTTTTCAGGATAAACAGTCGATATATTCAGTTATAAGTTGATCCAATTCAGTTGTTTCTAACTGAACGTCAAGTGCATCAATTAAAGAGACAAATTTGGAATTTGTCAACGAGAAGGATAGATTTTACATCCCGATGAAACATAACGATAGAGGACGCTGAATACATAGAATAATGTTCTTTATGTATTCAACAAGATTAAGCAGGATATTTCTTCGTACATGAGATCAATCTTTGTGATAAGTAGAAAAATAACATCACCAAGTGACTTTAATGATATAATTAGATGGAACGAGGACAATTTCAATTCTGTTCATCGCCTGTGAATTCATAATAAATCATTAATCGTTGAATAAATAAATTAGATGATTAAGTTAAATCGTTATCTCCAAAAGTAATATTTAAACGTTTCAAGCAAAACTTGCACCATAATGAGAAACTATTTTTCGATTCTGTCGGCAATTTAATATTTCACATTTGAATTCGTTCGAATACGTTGAACGTAGAAAGATAAAGATATATAGAATCCAAAATTACCAAAGTATTGGGATACTCGTAGGGGGAAATTTAACGGTTGAACGGTTTATTCTCGCTTAGAAACGAGAGTTTCTTTTCAGTTTCGCCGGCCGAAGAAAACTTGAGCACGAAACTCGCTCGCGAAGGCCAGAATCTTGACAAATCGGTTATTCCTGACGAAGGCACGAATCCTTAAGAGCACCTTCCCACGTTATGTCGTGAGAGGAAGTTCATAAATAGAAAAGTGTGACTGTAGTCTACAGTCTGTCACAGACATTTGCGTCGCCACGTATACAGTATAGTACGTAGAGTATAGCACGCCGCAGGAAGAATCTATTTTTTCCCCATTTTACCTTATCTTTCTAAAAATCTGCTTTTTATACTTACGTGTTAACTCTTTTCAATTCACTGACCCACTGAGAATTTTTAGTAGGATCTTTTCTCCAGTTCTATAGAAATGTAATAGAATTTCCTGAGGAATTATTGTCTGATAAACGTATGATACGTGTAAAGAAGCAGCTACGCATCGACAGTATAATTACGTTAGTTTTGTTCATAACTGTTATCGATACGAATAAGAAAATATGAAAAGTAAATAGACATGTTTTAGCGCATACTCGTTTTATATTTATTCCGGTCAGGTTCTTTACAATTTCAAATTATCTTGCATTAATTCTCGATGTATATTAATTGTATAATATATATTCATATCCTATCATACTATATTAATTACCAACTGTTTACCAATTCATCCATTTAAATATCTCACGATTAAAAAATTATATATTCTCGCGATAAAATAATAAATCTCGTATAAATATACACGATAGGCAAATAAACAAATATCTCTAAAATATCATAGAAACTTTTAAAATCTTTGTCTCTCTATGTCTCTTCTTTCTCCAAATGTATACCCTGTAAATCTGTTAGATCATCAAGCCAAGACGATGTCAAACCCACGCGTTCCCTACGTAAGCTATCCAACCACTCAAACGTCAACTAACTTGAAATTCCGCGGAATTCCGTCCATTTCGTTCCCTGCGTACAACGATTCTTTACAGTGGCCTTCTCTCCCATTCGTTTGTTCCAGTCAGCAAGGAGTTAATACATTTTTAATTGTCTTCAAGTGCGTATAGTGCCCACATTCTACCGGCTTTACGAGCAGTCGACCATCATCTCTCTTCCCTTCCATTCCCTTTCTCTCTTTGTATACCTGCCGGTTGCACTTGGCCCGTGTACTAAATTCTTGATGTTAATGGACGCACCGTGGCATTTAAATTGCTGCATTCCGGCGAAAGGTTACGGGCACCTAATTAATTCATATCCGAATCCGTCAACGAGATTTGCATATTTAACACCCTTTACGGCATTTAAACGAGCTGGCTGCAGCGTTTCACGTGCACCGGACAAAGAAAAACCCCCGCGAGCCACCCTACTTCCGCCTACTTTTCCGGCCTAGCTAATTTTTAAACTTTCAAACTTGCCGCTAGCACATATGTGTACAATGGTCCGCGCAAAGCACTGTGAAGTTGTCACTGCGAAGTGCAAATTTTTATCAGATGCAAACAGTTTCGTTTGTTCGCATTTGTCCAAGTGAAATTTTCGCTTGCTCATTTTTCAAAAGGAAAAGTTACGACTGACCTAGAATTAAAAAGCCATTTGATACCAACACCCCATGAATATTTTTCGTCGATTTGTAAGTTTTATACAATCGCCCGCGATTTCCACACGTTTATCCACGCACACGATCTTCGTTTGACCATTTGGTGGAGCTCGACAAATTCGGACAAACGCAATTTTTATTATTATACTTATATTCGATATTAGACGAAAATTTAAGAAGCTGTAGTTTGCGACGCTTGTAAATAATATTGCAATAATATTATCGTTAAAATAGAATATTAGATGCTGGTGAAAATAATGATCGTGCTTCCATTCTGCGTTCATTCAGAGCTCATGAACAATTCGTCCATTGGATGCAACATCGTTTGATTTCATTCGTCTGGAACCACTAAAGGATATTGTGTAGTGGTAAAAGCCAACAATGCCGGAACATATAAAGCAAAGAACTATCGCAGTATGTGGTACAATCAATCTGGAAGTGGTAAAAAGCGTACTAGCTTCGGCAATCGGACGATTGCAATGTTATATCGACGCAAACAGATATCGAGCGTTTCTTACGGCGCCTTTATTCCTTTATTTAATATCGAATAACTATGCATTACGGTTCCGTAAAATAGTTAAAAATGTATTATTTAAAATATTTTCTATTTAATCCCTGTATTTCACAGGAGCGTCCTAAATACAATTTTTCCATATCTCCAAAGACAAAGAAGAAATTCCTGGTGCTCCTCGAACCTTATTAATATTGCTCCATTGAATTAAACGCCGAGCATAAAATAATACATTTCTTATCGTAAGTACAACAATAAAAGATTGCAAGCGAAATGTTGCGTTAACGCAAGCGTGGCTTTTCATCGGTTAATGCTTTTCTCCATTGAATCTCTCTTTCTCATTGAGAAATATGAACATAACTCAAAAGATGTATATTTTCCTCAATTGAAAATTATTTCATTCAAATAGCGCACAATCGTATAAAAATGGAAACATCAGCAAACAATTTTTTAATAAGTCATTTCATCCAAAAAATACTCGCACGTATTTTAGATCTTCGACTTTCGCGATAGTCGATGGATTTTATGCGTTGCACTTTCAAGTTCAGGTTTGCCTTGAAGAAGCAAACTCTAATGCTCAGGAAACGTCGATGCAAAAATGCAGCGCGTAACACGATCGACTCCGAGAAACCAAAAGCACGATAATCTCTTCTAGTTCTCGTATAGATCATGTACGATGCAAACTTTGCACACTACACGCAAACACACGAATGCAGGACACGGAATGTAGGTGGTTGCCGCGGTTCACATTGCCGTTTGGCTGGTCGATGAATCATCCATATGCAGTATCCTCGCAAAGAGCGTGGTTCGCGTTTAAAAAATCCGTAATTGACCGAATTCTTGTTGTTAACTAGGAGATCGTTGGGAATCATCGCTCCGCCATTGTAAATGAGCGACGAATTTACGGTTTTAAACGGAAGAATGCGCGGCCTCTGTCGTCTGCATCCACCGGCTGTAATTCCTGGTTTTATGAAATTCTTGTTTAATTTTGTTTAATTGATATTTGCACGGGTGGGTGGCTTGCCTGATATTTTTGGAATGTTGATTCACTGACAGAACAAACGCCAAAATTTCAGGAAAATTAAAATCCGTCATGCGAATTCGGCTCTGGCACGCTGCAACTGACTGTATTTAATTGAACGAAGAAATTGCTGGTAATTATATGGAAAATTTGATGAATCTCTAAGAGGTAATAACTCGTAATTATGAATCGAATTTGGAAATTATCTTAGAGTGAAAATATTAATAACCGTACGATTCAAAGTTTCTTTAAAAGTAGATTTTAATATATCGAGTATTTATTTCGACTCTTTACGATCTGCAATGTCGCGACTATGGAAACTAAATTATCTACTTAACGAGACGAAAAATGTTCATCGCCGGATTACGAGACTTAACGTTCAGTAGCTTTGATCGAGTTCCCTGAGGAAGCGGAAGGAAGTCTCATATCGGCGAGTTCTAAAACGATAGTTTCACCGACGACTTACAAGATCTTGAAAGATATTTTCGCTTTACTTGGTTCGCAGAATTTTAGACTCTCTGAGAATTTCTTGCGAACGATACCAGCAAGTTATCCACCAACATGATTCAATAATTGCCAGAGTAATCTTACGCGATCTCGGTACATAACGTACTTCGTTCGCTCAGAAAATCCGCTTTTCATACGTATCTGTTTTCCACTGGCAGTTCGCTGGATACTCTGTGTGTGTGTGTGTGTGTGATCGAGCGCGCGTGCTCTGCATACGCTGTGTACATTGTGTACGTTGTAAACTGTCAATCAAACAATTTTACCACTGATCCAATTTCCGTTTAACGAAATATCGGCGTGAAAGCGAAGTATCGTTCTTACGATATTTAGAGATCCGTCGCGGTGACGATAATTGACAACCTATGCCATAATTAGTCGATAAGGAGATAAATCACATCTGTAGCAATTTGTTCGTGAAATTCACTTTCTGCAAATGTCAATCGCATTACCGTGATGCGCAATTAGCATCGAATTTCCAACAAGTAAGTGACTTAATACTACAATTTTGTTTTCTATAGGGAGGCAACTTTCGAAATGAGATTCACAGGAAACGCAGTGTCGGTATTTTGAGCATTCCATTGCCGTTTTTTCACCATTGTCGATCGTCCTGAAACTAATCCTCGTTAAAGATAACTAAGAAAATAAACGTCCAATAAACGGTATACCTTTGACAAATAGGACATAATTGTTCATAGAAACTATATAATGAAAGCTATGAAAAGCTATAAAACAAGCCAACACTGCTACATATTGAAAATTCATATCGCTGTTCTCAACTTTCTCGTGACACAAAACGCGTGCAACACGTTTTCGAACAGAAACAACTAAAGCAATACCTTAGGCACACGCTGACAATCATTGAACACGGTGGTGCATTGAGGCCTTTCGCATAATCCTTAGCCGTGACAGGCGTATCGCGCGTGTTTCCATTGCGCAAAGACCTGTCAAACCATTCGGCTGTCTTTTGGAAGCCGCCACGGCTCTCTTTGTGGCCCTTTTGTCACTGAACCGGTGGACAGCTTGCGAGGGAATTGGAATGCCGTCACTGATAACGCTAGCAGGATTTGCCACTCGTTGTATCGAAGGAACTTTCATCCTCCAGTCACTCGACTACCTTCGCTTCGTTTCCACTCCAACCTTTCGTATCAACGATTCGCGTTCACGTTCCACATAATTGCTAGGGATTTAGAGAAGCTTCAGATCGATTCGCGACCGAATATATATTCAATGTGGCAATTCATCGCCGTGGCGAATCGAAATTAACTACTGGCTAAAAGAAACACGATGGAATTCGGAGGAGCTTTGGTACACAAAGGCTTCTTGCGAAGTTACGATATTAGAGGAAATGCGTGGAGATGGTTTGTATAAAATTTGAAGGTTGTCGTTGGATAGGAAATTCTTTGAAATTTTTTGGAATTTAATGTCCCAATATTCTCTGTTGAGAATTGTCGATCTTAATCGCCGAAATAAAAGTATAGGAACACTTAGATTACATTTAGAATTGATATCAAAATAGTTTCAGATTTATTTAATATGTGATTTACAAGATCTTCTTGGATATACATTTGCACGGGTCTCAGCACTCTCTTTGTCTCGCCATCTCACCACACTACTAACGGAACAATTGCATTCTTCCGTTTTACGAGACGCTGTGCACGCACATACTTCCACACACTTGTACTCATATATACGTGTCACTACTACGCGACTAATCTAGTCTAGCACACAAAAATTACACATATCTCAATATTCTCATTAATACAAGATTTAATAGTGCATATCATAAAAGTGCACAGAGTTTCGATCAAAGTTCTGGAAAATATTTCAGATGTAACCTTTTGACGTATTCTTATTCTTTATCGAACACTTCGCGTTCTATTCCAGCTGGAAACGATCGTCGAATTTTTTCAATCGTGGAGTAATTTCATCGAATGGATCATGTGCATGAAATGTTCGAGATATTCCATTATTAATCGTCGACGAAACGAGGAATTCGGGTCACCGGGAATTTATTTGCAAAACATTTATTCATCGTATTATCAGGATAGGGCTACCTGCCGCGGTGGTTTATGTCGCCGTTCGTCTATTTACATAATTCATCGTCGAATTGCTCGACATGAAACGAGAATGGATACAATCCAAAGAGCTTTAGCGCTCGTGTATCGAAGATGCCTATGAATTATTCACCAGGGTCCCCCTCGTGCAAAATGCACGTGATAATGTAGAATAATTAGCTGGAAAGCACGCGGACGGCCGATTTACAGAGTAGAAACCCTCGAAAAAGAACAGGACCACGTTAAAGGCCTAGACGGTTCTCTTGCTGCTATCTCTTCTAGCTTCTAACATATTCAACCGATCCATTTAAATAGAACGCGAACGAGATACTGTCGTTGGACACGGAAACTCGAAAATGATGACGATCAATCGAAGCTTGCACGCAAAGCCCTCGTACTTACGCGAATCAGTCACTGGCACACGACTCCCGGATCTCACCAAGAAGTCGAAGCACATTTGCAACGAACGCATTTTGCTCTTTTAAAGAATCCAACCCGCGAGGAAACGTGTTTCCTAGCTACGATCGAGAGATTTATGAGCTCGCTCGAAAGAAGATATTCCTGTATGAAAATCAACGATTCTACCTAGAAAGAACCCTGTATACCAATGAAATGTCTGTTTCTGACGCGAAGTTCCCGGTCGTTGGATCTAATGATGTGAATTTTGATTGATTTCATACTATTTCTTGGCGATGTAGAGAATATTAAAGGACGCGAAAACGAGCGCTACTTGCAAGCGGTCATCCTAGACGTCGCGCGTGTATATTTGTCATTTATTATTATTGCATATATTTATAGCGTAAAGTAAAATAATTCATAATTTGCAAAATATTTGGTCATCCTATATTTCTGTGTAGGAAGTTTCATCAGTGATTGATATTTAGAATCGTCTGCAAATAGCGTGCATATAGTTCTTAACGTCACTATAGAACGATCTATAGCGTGATCTGGGAAGAGTTCGATCGACTATATTATTAACCCACTAAACATTATCGAGCCAGTTAACATGTTTGGTATCAGATTTTTATTTTTGTGATTGTTTAAGATATGCGATGATAAAATGTTTACTTTTATTCAGATATAAATACGAGTACATACAATTATAATTGCCTCTTCATCTATTTCTATAAAATATTTCTATAAAATTCATTTCAAGCATCGATCGTGTATCAACAATGTATTCTTATTCTACTCGATGAGCACTAATCCTTCAAATTCTTAATCCCTCTTCCTTAACGTTCTGTATGTACAAGTTTTTCTTTGATCTCGCTTATTAATTGTTTATTGTCTGAAGCAATTTCTCCATCAATATTTTAACTACACAATTAACCAGTTTCCACAAAGATCCTATTATATTATGGAATGAAAGCTCTTCTATATCCTTAACCACTGACGATTCGGTAAACAATTGCTATTACAATCAACACGAATGAATTACACAAAGAAACAATTTCACAAAGTTCATCCTTGCGTTCTATCTATAAAACAAGTTACAGTATCATCGCCATCGTTTTCAAGAAGATCCTTAATTACTCCTCAGCGACGTTTCAAAGCTTTTGCTCGGTCGTTTCTGTTTCTCAATAATCGTTCGCTGGCGTTGAAATCTCGAGGCAAGGTGGCAAGAGGTAAAGCGAAGCCTGATGAGAAATTTCAATTACCGTTTTACCGGAGTTAAACTGGAGACGAAGAAGCGAGTGCCTTCTTCCTAGCCAAACTGATCGAGTTCAGAGTCAATCTTGTCCCGTCGTCTCGATTGGCGTAAGATTGTTTAATATTTAGGGAGCGATCTAGTTTTCTACCTTTCTCTCTCTCTCTCTCTCTCTCTCTGCCTCTTCCTCTGTCTCGTTCTCTTGTTCATCCTCCTATATTCGGTTTAGTCGAGCTAATTTCGCCTGCTCGTCCCAACGAGGACCAATAGAAAGACAAAATTACGCGACGTTCAAATTGAACTCCACCATGGAGTATGTACTACAATGTACAGTGTAGGGTGTCTAAATCTTAAAAGATTCGATCCCACTGACGCATACATTGCGCTGATTTGATTATCTCATTATATCGACGTTCCACCGTTATTTGTTAAATTTAATCGACTACTCCACGTTAATAGAATGACTTATTGTCAAACACATATAACGATTTATCTAAAACACATATAAAGATCAAATAGAATTTTAAGTAAATTTTAATTAAAAGGTAGTAATTGATAGCTGCTTAATATGGATATATTAGCTAATATGAATAATTTCTAACGACATCGTACCTTACATATGCGCGTCTCGATATCGATAATTTTAACCGAAATGTTATTAACGAAGGATTAATTTTATCAATCGGTAAATTTAATCAATCCCAATTTCAAAGAGTTAATCGCTGAATCGAATTAAAAATTTCAATCGCCCGATGCTTAAATACCGATGAATATATTAATCGTCCACGATTTCAAATATCAGGTAAATCGTATCGATAGTTTGCAGAGAGATGTTGGTCATTTTTCATGAAATCGGAGAGCTAGGAGCGAGGGGAAAATACCCCCACGCTCCCCATCCGAGAACAGGGAAACTTTGAACAAATATGCCAAAGAAAATACGTACGTTTTGCTACGTTAGTCGTGGACAAACGTGGAAACGTTGGAGGATTATATGAACTTAACTTCATAGCGCAGTTGATCGTTGGGAGGTACAAGATCGCACTGGGTAAACTACTTAATGCACACGTACGCACGATCAAAGTAAATTGACCCCATTCCGAGATGTTGTTCAATAGCTACGTTTCTGTAACTTTTGCTGCTTGTTTAACTTGAAACTATTGGCTCGTGGCGAACTATTATACAACTCGCAGTTCGCTCGTTGAATTGCAATTAACTTGAATGTAAAAATGCACATTAATGAGGTTACAGTTATAGTAAGTTATGGAATTTACTTCGTTCAGTTTGGCATATCAAACGCGATCTAGATATTTTGAAATAAATGAAAAATTAAAGATTATAATTAGACGGCGGATTTTTATGCATTTTTGCGAAATTTAAAGATACAGAAAGTGCACGTATTATGGACGATACGTAAAATATTGAAAGCGGTATATTCGTTATAATCTATAGTAGTTGAAGCGAATCTCTATTTAAGTTATATCATTTTGATTACGTGCAATAATATTAATCATGATATTTAAGACTCGATGAAGCTCATCAGAGAGTGCCACTTTATTGGAATTGTTCGAGTGGAAATAATATTTCGGACGTTATTAACAAATTAATGATTTCTATCTGTAATACAAATCTACGTTCCATATCAACCTCAATTGTTGAATTACTTCAATGTTATTAGTTATGACGCGTTCAATTACCTTCCAATATCTCTCTTCAGCTTTCCAGACATTAAGTTGCTCATAAATATTCAGCGATTCAAGAAATCGAGGTATTCAAACTCGGCTGCATCAGAAGCCATCGATAACGCAAAGTTGCTCCGTGAACTTTTAACTTTGATATGCATAGATTTATTGATCAATGACAATTTCCGATTTTCTTCGCGTTGTATACTTATACGACAATTACAATTCCTTCGGATTTCTTCATTTCAAAGGAAATAAAAGAACAGAAACGCGAATAGAATAATCTGAATAAATAAATAAATAAACAATTGACGAACAATTATCAAAACTTGTGACGAACAGAAAATGAAGTTAAGAAATATCTGCATAAATAATGCAAAATTAAAAAATAGTATGCATCGCAATCTTCGGATCGTTCGTTCGTCGGAACACGCATTAGTTCGTCCAAATGTTCGTTCGCTATAATTATCACCTAACCCTCCATAAACTCATTATAATTTTAAAAAGGAACAGCTGTCTGCGAGCAGCTCGTAAACGACGGTGACAATCGGAGATCTCGCGCGAATGGAAGGAAACAGTGACGCGGTGAGGATTTCCGGTTATCCGACACTGACGTCCACGTCAGCGGAAACCGATCGAACGATCGTAAAATGCATTGGGTCTTGGTTTTCAACGGGACTCCCAGTCGGATTGGTCGAGGCTCATTATTAAACCACTTGGTGGCGCGTGAAGAGTGGGGGAGGGTTCATCTTTGCGATGGAAATCGAGATCGTTCCCGTATGCAAACCACATTGAAACGTGTTGCCCGAGGAAATGGCCAGGATCGTGCTGCTTGGTACGCCTGGCGTCGTGTGCGACACATGTGTCGATTTCTCGACATGGTCTATGTATCAGGTCGGGCCTCGGCACGTGACCGATCACCGAAAAACGTGCATCCCCCGGACTTCGAACACCTCCACCGGTTTTCGGTTACGCCCGGAATTGTGAAATCGCTCGCTCGATGTCGATAGTGTGCCAGAAACGAGTTGTCAGGTAATTTTAATATCTTCGCGTTCGATAAATCTCTCTCGCGAAGTTCTTTCGTACGTTAAGATTTTGTTTGTCTTGTGTATGTATGATGGCTACGCTAATTAGTTCGGTATATTCGAGTCATTTGATGGAAAAATGGCGTGATTCAAAGAAGTCGATTATTAAAGGATAATGAAGGATAAAGCAAAAATTCTGCGACCATCCGAATGGACGATTCTCGCCTATTCCGCTATTCACCAAGAAACTAACGAAGATATACTTGCGTCACTTCTGCACAAACAGAATGAATGTCAGGCTTTCAAGATACGGCGTTGAAGCAAATAGGACAAAAATTGACTTACACCACTTTTGCATTAAACGACTCATTTAGTTTCGTTATCATTTGGCAGTACTTTTATATGGCTTCAAATATTTAATGCGTACCATAAAAATGAAACGTAGAAGCAGATAAAAGAAAAAAGCTTTTTCGAAAGTAATGTATGTACAAATACTTTTTATACTGTTTTATGTGTATATACGTGTACGTGGAATACTAAGGGATTTCAAACTTTAGATGTATAAATTAATTCGGAACATTGCTAGTAAAGCCACATTCCACGAAGTACGATATTATAATATTATATATCGTTATTTTGGATGCAGATTACCTTAAAGTCAATCTTCGTAACAATATCACGCGTATAACAGATACGTTTAATCTATCAAAGCTATAGCATAGACATCTCTCCTGTCCACTTGCTTGCTGCAGTAGAACGGTTCTATTATTCTATTAGCTGTCTCTAATTGCTCTGTATAATGTGTCCCATGTATAATTTGTATCTGTCAAACTTAGGTCTGAAACCGATGTGTTTAATTGTTAATTAAAATTTTATCGTATGGTAATCGAAGTATCGATAGTAGGAGTATCAATAAGAACGCTGTACGACTCATGAGTCGTCTTTGTTAAGATTTTCGAAACATTTTAACATCGCCATAATTCAATAGATCGCAAATTCCATGTATTAATTTTCATCAGAGGAAAAATGTTGGCAATCAAAGACTGAAATTTATATTTTGGTATTACAAGTATCATAAATAGGTATCTTGGAATATATTAAAATGACTTTCGTATTTTCTTCTACGTTTTCTTTAATATTACAGCAAAGATTGAAGTTCAGACTGTTCTGCTTGTAGAATGCGTCAGAGTAAAGGATCGTGTAGGGGAAGAAACGAGAAGTTGAAGGATACGCGTTTCATCCTGCCCGTGCTGGAGAGCTCATCAATAAAACCACTCGCATAGTAGAGTGTGCTTTAGACACTGGGATATTCGCTATTAGGGATGAAGGATCTACACGAAAGGATTGATGGTTAGACGAGAATTTGCGAGGACATAGAATTCGCATTTGCTAAATCTGCGATAACAATCACGAAATGATTGCCTCTTCAGCCTTGATTGACTTTAAACTTACGTTGCTCGTCGTGAGTGTTAACTAGAAACACTTGCTGTAATTTAACACGAATTAAACGCTTCTTGGCGCTTTCAAATTCTAATTATTTTATTCCGAATTTGATCTTTCATCCGTGTTACGTCGCGTGTGCGTTTCAAAAGTCTCGCAATTCAGAATAATTCACTTGTATGTTAGAAGAAATGGCGATTTTACCGGCTAAATTATAACGTAACGCATTAAATAAAGTAAAATTCGTTAAAATTGTCCGACAAATATAACGAATGAATGTGTCCTACTATTTATGCTCGACGATATAAATCGTCGTTTTCCTTCTATTTAATAATAAATTATTCTACTTTTCCGTCGGTTGTCAGGGTTATCACTAGCGCTAGAAGTTTATACATTTATTTCTTTCGAAAATCTGGCGACCAACTGTGCGAATTTGCGGTCATTAGCCACGAAGAAAGATCGATAGAGAAGAGGAGAGGTGATTTCAGGCATTTAGAGCCGAAAGAGAGGCCAGGAGGAAGATTAAGCCAGGAACGTGAAATCGAATCTTCCTCTGAGAGAGTTGTATGATATATTAAGGGTAATAAATTTTATCCAGCCTTCGCGGTATAATGATTTATTCGCCTGACTACGTGCACACATACAGTGCCGAACCCTTCTTATTGCATTCCATCGAATATCTTACGCGTAAATACCTTTACCTTATTGATAGAAATAACATAATTTCTGGCAAGTTCGATGCCACGAGGATTAAGGAAGAAACGTGTTTGTTATCGCACTGCAAATGTCTCTGTATTTGTAATAAATGTAAAAATACAACAGCGTGAAAAATATCGAACATAAAATACATTTTGTAACACTGAAAATAGGAATATTTAGCATGTTTTCTATCCAATATTATCGATGTGCCTAAAAATATTAATTTGCATAAACATCTGCGATCCAATAGTTATATTTGTTCCTTGTTGGTCGATGAATTTCATTGATTGTTACTGAAATTTATTAATTAAACGTGGACGACAAGTATAATACGATTACGAAGCCATCGAATATTTAGAGATAGTTTAAGGAAACGACAATGACGCAGGATTTTTTGAAATTAGCATTTTTTTTTTCCCTTAGAGTCTGTCGCTATCTCGTGTGGCCGGTACGTAGGGGTTGAGCTTTCTCCATTCTTGAAACATGCACTCGCCAATTGCTTCTTCTCTCCAGCGCCTGCATCTCGAGAAAATGCCAAATCAGGAAATTCGAGTGTCTACCCCAGCAACTTACCCAACTTCAAACATCGTTTCTATTATCAGTCTACAATAGAATTTCATCGAGTAGACATGCATTTCTTCTACGAGTCTTCTACGCGCCTATACTACTTTTTTTCGAACTATCCTATACGCTTTAAGTAGACTCAACTGCCGCAAATCGCCCTTCGAGGCAGTCGAGTAAAAGTTCGTACGCGTCGTCTCTCGTACTGCAACAGCGTTTAGTTTAAATATTCAGAAAGAAATTGAATGAACCGAGTGAACTAGCAAACGAATATTGAAAAGGGATTAGACGAATATCGCGCGTATTTCACGATAAATTTATTCGAATAAACAGAGACCATAAAAAGGTGTTACCACATAGAAAGTAAAAGGCGAGATGAATCGTACGAAACAGAAATTATTTTCGCAATACATAAATATTTTCACATACCCATGAAAAGTTTCTGAGCTAAAAGTAAAGAGAAAATCTTGACAAAGGAGTACAAAAACGATGACAAGAATCGCGTGGATTTCAGTGGCCGTTTAACTGGCAACGGTAATTATAGAGCGATCCATTCGATTCGCTGATTAACTTTCCATTTCATCGAGCAAAGCCGTGGCCAGTATTTTGGCCAGCAAAATGAAAGAATTCCTATTAAAATGAGAGCTGCGTCCCGACAATGAAAGATTTACACGATACGACGAACGATCTGCCTGTCCCTTTCAGAAAAATCCAACCCGAAGATGTGATTTCACGACGAATAATTGCCACTTCGTTTGAAATGAAAAGGAATAAAGCACTTTGCAGGATAATCTAATGCGATTATTGCGAGCTTCCAGAGAAAAGTAAGTCCGACCACTGCAGTCGTTCTTCTCTGCAACGCTGTTATATAGTAATTAGTCGTGTCCTGTTTGCAACAAAGACACACCGATCGTTACTTGGTAATCGTGAATTTCATAATCGCAATTTTTTTATGATAACAAACTAAATTTTCTGTTAGAAATAATAAAGAAATTTTTGTCTAGTAGCAGTTCTATTTTCATCGGTCAATTTTAAGCCACAACGATGACATTATACAATTCTCTTACTTATCATTTTATCGCTATAGACACCTCAACCAAGAAGCGTTTCAATTTATCAAACCACGTACTCTCATTCGAAAGGAAATTTGCATATCTTTATCAATAGACGTACACGGCCACTCAGCACATCAGCTTTTGCGATTCGTGACTAGCGTTAGAAATCAACGTTACATATCCAACGTAACGTAAAAATTATTCCACGTCAATGTGAAATAAAAATCCTAAATAACTGAAGTGGCTAAAAACATGATAAGTAGTTTCAAGAATCGATAATCAATTCCACGTACCACAATTGTCCATATATTTGTTTGTAGGGATAAATACGTATTTATTCGTTCTATCGAATACTTCAAAAATGTTTCTTTACTGGATCGTTTATAAAATTTCATAGATTTATCAGCTGTTTTCAGGAAACTGATATTTGTGAAAGTAATAAGTCGTTCGAATGGCATCGAAATCAAAGAATTAATAAAAATCGACTCGTTATTTCTTCAAAAAATTTCCTTTTTTAATCTGCTACGTGATACGAAGATCAAGAATTCAGCAAACATGGATTTATTATATTTTACCCTCGTGCAGTTTGATTATCATCGAGCTGGAAATTTATTATTGGAAATTTTTATGTATCTACGCGAAATTTAAGGATATAATTTATGCACGCAATTCGCGTAATGTATCAAGTTGCCGAAAAGTTTTTTTGGTTTTATAAGGAAATAATAGACGCGCAATGTTTTTTGTTTTATATTAGTTTGTTGAATTATACACGAACGTAATAATAGAAATATAACGAAATGGATCATACTTAATTCGATAAAATAATATAAAACAGAAATTGTTTTTCATCTATAATATTATCACCTTATAAAAGGAAAGAAACTTTTCGGACAACCTAATACAAATAAATATCCAAAGTAGAATATTTATTATAACAGGTGGGATCTCTATTTAGTTATATTTCAATTAAAAATATCAGTATGCATAGGAATACGCATTCCAAATATTATAAACTACGATGCTGTTTAGTGTACCATGTACGCGTTTCAAAGACAAATGCACCGAAACGCATAGACCTTTTTTTAGCGCGTGCCTCGTTGCAAAATTATTCAAAGTTTATGGGTTGACTGACGAAGTGTTATGGGGTTAGTGGAGTTAGAGCAACGGAACGAAGAAGAAACGCGAATTAATTCAGATAGAGTGGGCCGATATAGCGAGGCTGCTGGGATGACAGCGCGTGAGCCGGGACGGAAAGACCAGGTGGGTGAGCAGCCGAGTGGACTTCCGGTTCCGGCGGAGATAATAGCGCGTGTCTAGAATCTACTAGCGTACACGTTCCGGGGAGAACTTTACGTACACGTAGCAGTGTGTATCGTCGTTTGCAAATAGCCATATTTTGGACTAATTATTCCTTTCATCGGTGTATCGTCTAATTTCGCTTCGCCACATCTACCTTACCTTTGTTCGGTTCGCGCTCGATAAAACGAACGATGGGAAAAAACGATATCGTCGATCGATTATTTCTCAATCGCATCTTATGGGACGAAAGAGGAAGACGGGAAAAGGATTATTGGAAATTTTGTATATTAGACGATTCGAGGAACCGTATCTCTGAAAGATTTGGATCGTTTGTCGATACCAGAAAATAAATTCTGCGTTTGATGAAATAAATAATTTGTTGATTTTTATTACTGTTAATAGGACGATTTGGTCTCGTTTCAGCTTTCACACCGAACTTATCGAAGATATAATTTATTTTACGATTCTCGGAGAATGCGTATATGGGGTTTTTATAGTTATTAAATTGGTTTGTTAACTTCTAGGTATTTTAATCGTCTCTACAGAAGTTTCATTTTTATTGTGGAGATATAACTGTTTAAAATAACCGAGGAATCGTATATTTGAATGAATCTAGGAAACAATATAATCTCCAAGCTTGGTTGCTCAAAGAATTTTCATAACAGATTAATCGCCTTAAATTGCTAAATACTTTAACGTGTATACAGGAAACTCTAATTATTTCAAGGGGTAGAGAATTAAAACAATTTTTCATTTTTTCTACGATATTTTCCTATGGACGTATAGGGCTGGATACGTGTGTGTATGTTCATCAATCTCTAGATATAACATACAAAATGGAAAGTTAACGGCGTTCTAAACTAAAACGATAATAACCGTAAACAGCCGCCCCGTGATCTTGCTCGAACACACCGATCTACTTGAAAATTCATCAGGATGATCTATTACGCTCTCCGGTTTACCCAGAACCACGCCGATACACTTTTCCGGAAATTAGCGCTTGGCTAATTGATATTAAATTCCCGAGCGAGCTGCAGGATTATCGTCGTAACAGAAACGATTATTCGCGCTGAAGGGGGAGGTAGAGAACCGGTGGGAGGACGCTATAAATTCTTACGTGTAGCTAGCTACCGCGAAACGGAGCATTCCGCCGCAGACCGCATACCGAATTCCGCGATGTCTGCGATTTTGATGCAATTTAGGTATGTTGTTATATCGGTAGGTCGAAAACAGAGTCTGGTCCCGTGCGTTTTCCCGATCTTTCTTATGGTTAAACCGACCGTGACCGTCGCCGGTGAATATTTTCACCGAATAACTGACGTCGTCGAAGAAAAACGCGTCCACCAACCGCCATCGTCGAATTCCAGCGAGTAGCAAGCGAAGTCGCGAGCGGAACGCGTGCTCCGGACTCGTTGCTTTAAAATGAAAAGACAAGTATACGCGGAGCCTTTGTATTTGTGCTTGCGTTAGGTGTTATCTCTGGTTTCTGTGTTTGTGTTCCTGGCTAAGATGTATAAAATGATAGTGCAGCGAAGTTATGGCATCCGCTCGTTCTGCCATATGGTAGAACATATATATACAGACACCGGCGAAGGTCTTGGTCCAAGAAACTGCTTCGCTTTGTACGTAAACTATTTTTCTTTGGTCAAACCGTACAAGTATAATATAAAATAACATGTTCATTTGTTAATACGTAGAAAGAATATAATTCGCGAATATCGCTAAGCTATTATCGATAATCTATTAAATTGATAGCAGTGAAATATTTTATCTACAGCTGAAAATATCATTCGGATGATTTTATCAATTTTTCACATGAAATGGCTCGTTAGTCGGCAATTTTCTGCGCTTGCGTATATACGTAATTCGCGATGGTATTAATCGAAATGTATCAACGTGACACGCTTACATTTCTATCAACGGCGTGGAAATGACGGCGAAAAATTGATTTCGAATGAAATGCAAATGACTCTTAAAGCGTGGCCTATCAAACAGGAAATCGTTTATAAGAAATAAACGATCAATGGCCACGTCGCTTCATTGACGCGTTTACGTTCAATAAACCTATTTACGCGCCTATTGTTAAGCGTCGTGGCTATCGAACAATCTCTATTTAGACGGCCATGTTGTACGAATTTTAACGATCTTCGAGCGTATTCGATTATTTCGACGAAAAGCTATTGGCGACCCCGACCATTGTTAATCCCGTTTATTCGTTCCGCTTTCGTTTCGATAATTATTTCATTTGTTGTATCTGGAAATGATTCGATTATGGCGGCAACGTTAAACTACGACACGATTAAAACGTTCCAATGAAGATAATTCAATTTCGCCGATGGAGAGGCTAGAGAATGGTAATTGGCGTTTGACAGTTTCGAGCATGCTATAGGACTCGCGAGCGAGTTTTTAATTGTTCAGTGGAGGAGGACCGGTGGAGTGGCGATCATCGAACTCGAGAGGGTGGTATCGTCGAAAACGATCGAGAGGTATTTATAAAATTTCATAAACGTTGTTACCCGATCCGATTTATTCGTTGTCGTGATATTCGTGCTTGAATTATCACACCCGTGTTAATGTTTCGGTTAGAAAAATATACGATACTTTGGAAACGTGGTTTGAAGAGCGGCGATGAAAAATCCTTCGTTAAGCGACCTCATCGAACGAACAATTATTAAAAAATTCAGGATTAAAAATTGTTCCGTAGAAAGAGAGACAAGTTCGTTTATTAATATCGGTTCTCCTTTTCTTTTTTGTTATTCCACGGTATATCATAATATCAAACGATATTTCGCTGGTGGTACAAAATGCAACGGTTTTGATAGTTTGATAGAGTTGTTTCAGTTTTTCCCTGCCTCTCATTGAGAATTCTCGGCGTGTCACTGGTTTGTCATCGTCGTTCCAAGACAGGGGTTCCCACTTCTCCCGTCGTCACAACCTTCCCATTTTTCCCCGTAGAATTTCACGCGTTATCTCCGTTTTCTATTACGGTTCTATCTCAGAGGGGAACTGTCGCGTGAATCCATTGGAAAGAAGGCATTTAGAGTGCTTTGTGAATTCCGTATTCCGTAAAAAATTGAGTCGGAAATCAGTTTAGTTAAATATAGAATTCTTCCGCCCCTATTATCCTTTTCTACAAAATTGTCAAATATTACCATTTTAATATATCAATTTATTTTGCTTTCTCGAGTATATCATTTCCTTAAAATAATCTCAACCATCTTGGGATTTAATGATACACGGCTTTGCACGATTTAAATGAAATGTAATAATTTATAGCTCCAAAATTTCAAGTTTTTATTTTTTTCTTTTGTCTTTTAAAAATTTTCTGCTCGTCTTATCGATGAGCTCCACTAATGAGAATACTTTAATTTCCTTGAAAAATTCATCGACTAGGAACTTTCTTGCATTCTTACCTTTTCTACAAAATTTTCAAATGTTATCATTGTAATATATCAATTTATTTTTCTTCCTCCAGTATATCATTTCCTTAAAATAATCTCAACCATCTTGGGATTTAATGATACACGGCTTTGCACGATTTAAATGAAATGTAATAATTTATAGCTCCAAAATTTCAAGTTTTTATTTTTTTGTTTTGTCTCTTAAAAATGTTCTGCTCGTCTTATCGACGAACTCCACTCCTGAGAGTACTTTAATTTCCTTGAAAAATTCATCGACTAAGAACTTTCTTGCATTCCTATCTTTTCTCCTTAGCAGCAAGTACTTTCTTTTTACCGAAGAAGAATCACACGTCCTTGTCTGTCATCTTCAAAACTACCATCTTCTCCTCCTCGAACGAAGCTCGAAGGAAATAACCAATTTATTCAAGAAATTTTTCGCTTCAGAAGCTTCCTAATCAATAAAACCTGTACAACCGCTATCGCTGGAACTTTTTAATTACAACTTCACACTGATTCACGCGTATAATCTTTTCTCAGAAAATTTATGAATTATCTATCTTGAATTCTCTTTAGCATCGTGCTTCGTAGCACCGATGAAATATTCATAGAAAATGCATATATAGCGTTGTGTTTTTTTTTTTATTAAATAATCGCGTACTTACAGGAACTAATTCCCTTTTATTCTTATTATTTATTATTAATTCTTAATTCTATTATTATTCTATAATTATATTATTATCTTATATTATTATCTATAATAATTATATTATTATTCTTATTATTAATTCTTAATTCTACGAACTTTATATAGATTTTTTTTTAATTCGATATATTCGATTTACTTGATAATTATTGAAAAATGTAAACGTAAATCGTTAGATTTAATTAGAAATTTTACATTTGTATAGCTTAAAATGAAAGAAGGAAGAATATAGTAAAGTTCCATTTATTTCAATTGTTCAGGCGATTAACATTTCACGAAGTAGAAATTCATTGATTCCGAATTCATTGAATCCATTTTTTATGATTTTTCATACGGTAGAACTCTTCTTGTATGAACCCTTTCGAGGATGAATAATTTATAATAATAGGATCTCTGTAATACTTTCTACTATTTACGATGATGAGTCCAATTAGTGAACATTCGTGTTCAGAACTCTCTTTCACAATTGAACTAATATCGTTTACTAAACTTACAAGTCACAAATTGTACTAGTCAGATTTTTTACAACGACAGCAACAAGCGTAACGATAAATTAAATAAAACTTCATTTTATTTTATTTGAAAGTGGCTTTTTTAAAAATGGTATTTGTTGATTCTGCAAACTTGTTCGTCGTAAAATCTTGCCGATGCTTAGACTGCGGATGTTCATGGAATTAGGAAAAATTGAAAATCAGAAACCCAGTAATCATTGTAATATTCATTGAGTGAAACGAATCTCCCACATAAGTTCTATTCCTTTAGTCTGTTAATAAAATTATCCCAATTGTACAGCAGCATTTTGTTTATCTTGTTTCATAAAATTGCAAAATTATATATTATAATTATCCAAATTAAAATTACATGTAATTGCAACCAAGACTATGTGACGCACGATCTACTAAAACTTGTTAATTCGCTGACATAATTAGATAGGAAAAAATATGGTAAAAAGGTCTGTGTAGTTCACAAAAGCTTCTGTATTCGTAGTTTTACCATTGAAGAATGAAAACAAGGAGCTGCACGATTCGAAAAGGAAAAACAACCACCGAGATTCCATCAATTCTCCTCTGAAATTCTACCACCATCCAAACAATACAGTTTTCTATACTGAGGTACAGTTTGCGAACCTCTGTCGTGAAACGAAAGGCAGAGAGGTGCGTAGCGAGTACGATTCACAGTTGCACGAGCCCGTATCAGGCGAGCCACGTGCAAATTCGATGAACCGTTTGTTTCCGTATGAAGCACGCACTTTCTGCATATTCAATGAATGCGTTGCACGCGTGCAAACAGTTCTCGCTCTTTCCTCGTTTCGTGCCGAACCTCGATGCGTATTTTCAATCGTTTCGCTATTCGAGACACGTAGCGGCATTATCGACGACAGATCAACCCTCCTACCAACCTTCCTCGTTTTTCTCATTTCTTTCAGTTTCTATCGTTCTCTTCTATTGTCGTTGCTCTTAGTTTAATGGACGCGAGAAAGAGTTGGTTGGACGAACGACAAATTATCGTTAGAATCGAAGTCGGCCATACACATGTTTATCGTTAATTAAAGCTTCCAGCTTTTGTGACGGAATTACTATCGAGTCAATTTTGATAGATGGAACGTGATGATTAGACTGCGGATTTTGATGTATTTATAGGAAACTGAAAGAAAGAAAAATACATAGAACACGTGTAATACGTAGAAATATACAAAATACCGAAAAGACAGTGTTTGTTATGATATTTAATAGACGGAACAAATTTCTCGCTGAATTTTATAATCGTATACAATTAATCACTACGAATATGTGAATTGATCATCGGTCTTGTATTTTCGGACTTAACTAATCGCTTCAATTTTTCAACTTGAGTCATAGTAAAGTGCTTCTTTCTCGCCACCAAGTTACATGAAAATTGGAAAATCCATAAAGACGTGTCTATCTATTTCCTTTCATTCGTTTCGATTACTATATATGTCATATTTTCCGAAATTTTGCGCTCGATATGTCGAAAAAGATAATCAAACTTATCGGCTAGAAATATTTCGCTATCAGCATTCCCATCGTCCTTTTAATTAAATGGTAACTAGTAAGATACTATTTTTGAGAGGAAAAATTAGAGCAAGGGTATTCTCAATAAAGTCGGCGAACGACCGGGAAAATTTTCGTTCAGGGATTCCGTGACTTACACCGGAAATCGAACGTGACGTAAAAACTAGCGAGACAAGTTTCGTTTATCGCTGGACATTTAACGCAATGAGATGTCATTGAACGCGTATTTTCCGACGAAACTGGCAACGAGAACATTACGACGTTTATCTCGACGTCACACTTATCGTTTACGGCTAGTCACTAAACATTATCAATGAAATTTTATAGTATTAATCAATTCTTCCTCATAAAACAATAACAATTTCATGATACAACAGATGGAGACCAACTTCTCTTCCATTTGATACGAAATCTTTTTTTTTATAATTCCACGAAGATATGACAGACGGTACCGCTGAAGCGTATTTTGCATTATTTTCCGAACGTACGTTTGATTTTAATTAATTGAAAATTTGATGCCAAATATATTGCTACGTCAAACTAAGTGTTGTCTATAATATTTCACATTTAAGATCTGCACATATAGCTCTATGACTGTACAACATTTACAGTATCGTGCGTCTTCAGGTGTACGTCTAGCCATGGTCAAACGAGGATGCGAAACTTTCGAACTTCCCTTTCCTTCCAACAGCTTCTAATTACTTTGCGCAAGTTTCACTTCTCCCAGCTGTTGCCATGCCCTTTTTTCACCAGTTTCTCCTCTTTACCACGTTTGGAAAATCATTTTCTTTTCACTTTCTCTTCTTGAACTTTATTTTAAAGAAAGAAGAAATCCTGGCTCGAGACCATCGTCAAGTGTTCTACACCAGTCACCCAAAAAGAAAGAGAGAGAGAAAAGAGCTTAACGTTCATAAGTAAGAGTATTGAGATATAATCCTCTTTCTTTCTTTTTCACTGCCCACCTTACTTTTCCCTTTCCTCTTGACCGAATAAAAGCTTGGAAACCTGCCGTTTTCAGTTTGAACTCTCTCTCACACTCGTGTCACTTTCGCGCGCATTAAAACTTATCCTATTGCTGCGTCCACGAATTGAAGCTTTTTACGCGTGCAACAAGTGCACAGGAACGTCTATTAATAACGTCCAGGTTCGTTCAACCTGCATATAAAAGGTCGCAGGTCTATTCAAACTGTTTAATTTTTTGCGAGATTTTATGTGAAATTTTTATCGGTTTCATTCTGTTAGAATTTGACGATAAATGTGGAATAATGGATAAATTTTAGGATCAGGATTTTTGTATAATTTCATACGTTTGTTAATAGAATCAACGAAATGGAACCTGTATAGAAATTTATTTCCTCCATTAAATATTATAACAAATATTTCGTTTCGAGTATTTTTTATATTTTTACATATTGCGTATATTTTCTACATTTTTGTACCTTTAAATTTCCCATAAATGCGTGAAAGGCCATACTCTGAATCGGTCATGTTCTAGGTAGCATTCAAGTGTATTAGTAACTTCGTTCATTCAATTTCCATTTCGTTGAAATTGTATGATTGTCGACGCGATACCGATAGGATTTATTTAACATTTAACATGAGCGTACTTTCGTCATTAATAAGATGCATATGAATCGTAGAACATTTTTATCTGCTTCTCACTGATGGACGTTCTAACAGACATTTTTTTTCTTATATTATTTCTTGGCGTATATTAATTTTTACTTTGGATTTCAAGAATATAGTCTGCAATGGTAGAGTTGAATTTAAAACCTAGAATCGAATTTTGTTGTAGAATCTTATAATTTATTCCCCCGTTAAATCTTCGATTTTTCTAATTTTTCGAAATCGACGATCTTCGCAATATACGGAGATAAAACGCGCTCTGTGCTTTTTGAGCGAGAAAAACGTTTGGAATTGGATCAGAATGCAGGCATTGTGTGGTCTTTTTCTCAAAACCTGTACTACATCTTCATGCACGTTGTTGAAAAACGAACACCGCCGTTATAAGCTGTCGGAATTTTCTATTGGAAAATGGTTTGCGGTATCCGATACAGAATCGCAAAACAAGATTAGGAGTTTTAAAAATACCGTGAAATTAGCAAACTTGGATATCTTCCAACATCGTAGAGATTTAACGAAATTACATAATCTTTTGCAGTTTCGAATCTGATAACAAAATAACGAAAACATGAACATTATGTTATAATAACTCAGCGAGCCTCAGCGAGTATATTCGGACATTTTGAATTTTGTTCTTCCACTTAAATTTCTTCCTTTTATTCTCTCTTATCCCGAATTCCACGTTGAGATCCGATTCGATACTTGTTTCATTTTTACGTTCTCAAAAGTCATTGTCACAAAGACGCTATCCTTTGACGATGTCTTATTCAAGGATCGTGGAAGACAAAAAAAAGAAATAATAAAGAAAGGGAGAAGAGCGATCGATGTTATCCCGAAAATACGTCTATGAAAGAATTGTTGGCAGGAATGACTTTTCGGTACGCGAGACAACAATTCGTCGTATCACAATGCCGAAGACTTGAAAGAACGATGAAATTTCTGAAGAAAAGCAGATTGCTTGGTTCTCTTATCGGCTTTTACGGGAAAAGAAACAATGCTTTTTGATTACTCGTTTATTCATACTCTTCCGTTTTTCTTTCACATCCAGTTCCTTCGTTTTCAGCGCATAAAGTATAAAAGATTATCTTACACAACTTTCGATTAATTGTTTTCCATCTGGACATTCGATATTCTCTGTGCTGTATATAGATACGTCGTTTAAAGATATCGGATTTCAATATAGAATTTCTAGGTTGATAGTTCGCTTCTATCGATTGTTCGACGCAAGGAAATGGGTGTAGTAACCATTAAATAAGCGATCGAACGAGTTTTACTTGGGAAATTGGAATGAATGTCTTGAATTGAAAATATGCGGGGTAAAATGCGTTGAAATTGTAGAGTTTCAAATTGAATTTAAATATCCGAGACTTCGAGTTTCTTAATTCAAACGTCCGAAATTATTTCGAATGCTTTCGATCAAACGCCTAAGGATTTCCATGTTTTTAGGTTGAAACGATCGAGGTATCAAATTTCCCGATTGAAACATACGAAATTTCGAAAGTCTTTAGCCGAAGCGTGCGATTCTTTTAATTTTTAAGTCGAAACGTTCAAATTTTCAATTTTTCGAATTCGAACGGTAACAATTTTAATTTTCGAAAGTTGAAAATGAAAAATTTCCGCCGAGAGAATTTGCAATTCCCTAAAGAATTATTCGTTGCAAAAATCACAGAAGGTCGACATAATCCCATTTCCAAATATCCATTTTCCACAAAACTGGAATATCCCTTCAATCGATTCGATGACAAAACGTACGTACGTGTTCCGCAACGCAAATGAAAATTCCTTTTTTCAATTTCCATCGCGTTTCCGCAAACGTGAATCATCGAATACCCTATTTTTCCACCTCTTTCATCATTATTCTATATATTCCCTGTCGCGTTCTCTGTCTTTCATCAAAATTCCAACCCATTTTCCATTTAATGATACTCTTTGTTCATGTACGTACGCTGACTGTCAAAACGTTCCGTATTCCGATTTCGTATCGCGTTTCCACGGCACACGTTTAAAAGTTTTACGGATTATGATGTGTTTCAGGTACGTACACATATTGGAGCATCAGCTGTGTGACAAGCGTGGACTGACACGAACTGAATTTCCCACGTGGCCGTCAGACTCCGGTGCAATTTTATCACCATTCATCGTATGTATGACAATGTCATTGATACGCGACACGCAACATTGTTGTTTACGCGAAAAAATCGCAGTACAATGCGCACAATGAATATTACATAGATCATTCCATAGGTTTGAATCGTTCTGACAGCTTCGACGTTGTCACGCGCAGTTTTATTGCTTGTAACTGCTTTTATGAAGTTAAAAATACAATCTCGTAGAGTAGGCACACATCTGTAGGAATTATAATATAATATTAGATTTTGAAAATAAAAAGCGCAACGTACGTAGCGCAGGTCTTTATCAACTTGCAAGCTAATTTTTTATATGTACAGCTACATGTAGAAACCGAGAACTGATCGACTCCACCTTTTGTTCAATTTCATTATATAAATACACGATTAATTTGTAATTGGTGAGAAGCAAAACACTTCTGTTTGTAAGTTTCTTTCTTAGAAGAAGATGACTTGCGAATAATAGTAATTTTTTAAGTAAATTAAAAAACTAACGTTTGTAATATAACAAAATTATCCAAAATATTTGATTTTGGTCTTCGATATTATTCTACTACTTTTCGTATATTTCATAATTTTTCTGAATGAGTTAATCCGAAAGAAGAAGATATCTGTAGCGATACTAACGCGTAGAAAAAGCGAGAACAATCAACGGACTTAAATCATCGTAAATTGACAATCGGGACAAAGTGAACATCCTGTGTTTAAATAAATAAGTCGATAACAACTGAAGCAATTCGAGCCACGGAGAGACTTCTTGCGGACGAGTCACGCATGCCCCTTTTTTAATGTGTCTTGCAACGAGCGATTTCGAGGCAGACTACTGTGAACTATAACTTCCGGTTGGCCAAGTATTATCCAGGCTATCATCGCATGCAGCCAGGTGTAAAGGCACGGGCCATGGCGATCCGTTGGAACGAAGGAAACTGTTGCACCGAAGCAAAGAAAACTTCACAGTTCGGTGCATATTCAGTCCCCCTAGACACGTGCTGTACGCCATACGTTCCATCGCTTGATAGATGATGCTTTGACTTATAATCGATGACCTGCTTAACGCAACGCTGCCAACGGGACCGATTCAATAATCGTCCCTGCTCGATCAACGAACGCATCTGCTTGTCCATTATTAAACACCACTCGATAATACCATACACACGCTGCCTGGAAACTTTCACACCAGTTACATTATATATTTAAATTAACAATTGTGATTTAATATTTTTAATTGAAACATGCGACGAAATATGTAACTTTCTAGCGAAACTTCTCTGTTTCGTGTATATAGATATGTATTAGGTTGTCTGAAAAGTTTCTTTCGTTTCGTAAGGTGATAATTATTTCCTATTATTTCCTTATAAAACGTAATTTATAAAATAAGTATATAAAGATACAAAAATAAAAGGAACACTGTCTGTAACATTTTCATTCTGCTGTAGTTCTTAGTTTACCGAGTTCAGCAATGTTACATTGATGACATAGGCGTATACGTACATGTGCTTTCATCAAGAAGAAAGAAATTATTTAAAAAAAAAAAACTTTTTTGAAATATTTTCAAAAGCATAGTAATCATTTGCAACGTTAATATTCCCGTTGTTAACCAGAGACACGAGGTTCTTCATAGACAGTAATTTCCGGTCCTTCGCGTCTCTCGAATCACACGTTCGACCGAACTTGCGAGTTAGAGAAGCGTGGAATCGCGGTGAAATCGAGATCATTTCTGTGTCATTTTCGTTTGTTTCTTCTTATCGTGTGTCGCAACGGGGATCTACCGTGAAGGGAGAGTAATTTTACGACTGATAAGGAAAGGGTAATTCCTGAGAGGTGGGTTTGCAAGCCAGGCAATTTAGGCTCGTGAGTTTGAGAAAATGGGCCAAGTTTGCAGGAGAGGATTGTATTTTGTCTGTGGATGGTACAACTGGTAGTTCGAGTATGAGTGAATCTCACGCGGTATTCATATACTATTCTGCGTGTTACGAACAGCAATGGAACATTCGTTGCAAGGAAATTAATGCGCATCTTAGGAAATATTTTGAAAATTTTCCAAACACATCGAAGCGATGATAATAAGAATGCTATGACGAATTGAAACCTTTAGAAATTGTAGTATTTAAATTTAATAGCAAACTTGTTTCCCGAATTAAGATCATCGACGTGCAACACTTATTATCGATATTAGTATTAACACTTGAACTAACACACCAATTAAATTGACTGGTTTTACAATTTTATTTTAAAATTCCTACTTCACGTTATATTTTCTTCCGCAATAATGTAATGACTTTCGCAACGATAATTGAAAGAATAATATAATGAATTTTATTTTGTTCTTTATGTATTCAAACTGAAAATAATTTTGTATCAAGGTTACTTATACCGATACCAGTCAAAATGACTGGTACTTGTCAAAATATAAAAGGGTCTTGTAATCTGTTTATCGAACCCCAATTAACCAGTTTCCTCGTTTTCTACAACTCCCCACACGTTTTAAAAATTTTTACCACGTATCATTCGATACGATGATATCAGTTATCAGGAAAATTCCGGATCGATCGCTGGATCGCTAGATACTAACATTAGATATACCACAGCAGTCAAAATAACTGGTTCTACGATTTTATGAATACGTCAACCCTCGTTTAGGGGTCATTATCCCAGATGGATCAATAATAAACATAGAATTTCTTCTGTAAGAAAGCAATAAATCAATAAATATAAAAATATTCTATTATTATGTATTTTTTAAAGATCAGTCATTTTCCCTTGTTTTGATAGAAATAGCTTCGTGTTACTATCGGTAGTTCTAGTGTTAATCCAGCGTAAATCCTGTTCACGCTAAACCTGATTCATATATAATAATAGATTAAAACAACCAATAAAATAGAGACCCTCTTCACTGGCCAAAATTAAAATATTTACACTTATCGTGTTGGCAATAAGTGGTAATGGCAAAATCCGCAATCACTTAGGTGCCAAGCCAATAAAATTAACATACGGTGAAAAATTCTTCAGAAATTCGAAATTCAAAAAAACAGAAGTCGAAATGAACAAATCACTGATTGTATATTAATCACAAAAAATAGTTTCCTCGGAAACGTACTGTAATAAACACATTACCTGTTACACGGCCATTCATATTCTCACAACTCTCACCTTATCTTTCATCATAAGAAATTCATTAGCTGTTGAAGCTTCCAAGAAATGAAAGAACATATTTCCACCTATCCAACACGTTTTATCGAACAAGTGGCAGGGAAAAAATATATCGCGTTCATCGGTCGCCGTGCAACATGATTCGCGTGTCAGCCGTTCGACTACGACGACAAGTAATTCATCATCGAATGGGATATTCCATCCGGAAAGAAAATTACAGGTTTCGCTGATCGTGTCTAGCCAACTCGAACACTTTCCTATCCGACGTAGCATTTTTCTACAATATCGCTGTGTTCTTGCCAGGCCATCAATCCTTTTAATTATTATTGCACGAACGTAATACACGATTGAACAACCTTTGGTTTTTTAGTGCATTTAGATCAAATCGATGACGATAAAAATTGTTTGATTCGATGGATCGTTTGATTCGTTATATTGGAATAGATTGGAATAAAATCTATTTACCGAAGGGAGAACTTTGATAAAGAATAATCATAAAATATACGACAGAGTAAATTTTTACACGATCCCAGTTTTTATTGCTTATAATAGTCGTGTGTATTCTTATTAATTTTGGTAATTTGTCTTTTTCTAGAAGTTAAGCGTCAAGACTTGGACAATTACAAGTCGATACTTTCTTAAATTAGAATATATCCTACTTTTATTTCAGAAAATTTCCATCTTTCGGAAATTCATCGGAAAATTGATAAGCATTTACATTCGTTTATGGAATATCTGTAATGAGATTGAGAATATTTATATTGAGATTAGAGGAATATTTATAAGATTAGAGGGAAATACTACTAGCACGAAACAAAAGAAAACTGATCGGGAATCACAGGAATCCTAACAGCTAACGCTTTACGACTTCGGCATCGAGAATTTTTCTCTGATCTTTGCGAAGGTTATCTGTTTCCTGTTTTAGCGATGTCCGTTTTCCCAGGAACTCGCAGAGAAGTTAAGGAACTGATAGTAAAACGAAGAAAGAAAAAAAAGAAAGATTAGGGAAAGAGTCTCGCGTAAAAAGGCTACGTTAAAGGCTATGTTGACTGGACCTGGCGGTGGTCGGAAAGTTTGCTTTCGGCTCGATAATAAACTCGGCTGTTCTCGTTCAACTTCATTCCCGATAATTTAGCTGACCAAGTATCTGCGGTACTTAATTACACGTTGCCGAACTTGCCGGCGAACTTGAAGTAATTATCAAAAAGTTCAAGAGTACGAGCTGATAGCGTGGCCCACGATCGCCGCAAATCAATAAATTCTTCGACAGAATTTACGAACAACGTGGAACACGCCGGTATGATCAAGTTATTCGGATATTTTCTAGACGATCCTGTGCTCGATAATTGTCTGGCCGATGTCTTTCCAATGTCGGTCGTGTTTAATACAATTTTTATGCATATTGGCACAGTATCATCTAAAAAATGTCGATCATGCTGTTTTATTCATCGTCTTTCAATTTTTCCTTCGGAAATTTTCTTCCCCTTTCCTTTAAATTTCGATCTTTAGGAAATGAAGTAAGCAAAATTACTTTGATACTTTTGAACGAATTATAGGGTTGATGGCGATTAGCGAATTTTATTTTAAATTACACTTCGATCAGTTAAAATTTAATTGCTTTTTGATGCCGAAAAATGATCAGATATTATAAATTCCCAATTTAAAAACAACAAGCTTCGTCCCAATAAATTTTAATACGAAACACCACACAATTAAAAATGATAATAAAACGCTATTAAACGATAGAGAAATCGCGTTCACGTTATAGAAAATAAATATTAGAAAAGGGCCGAGGGAAGCTAAAAAATAAATATAATAAAGTATATTGCACTGCTTACGAAAGCAACGAGTAATCACAGACTCTCGACTCTCAACAATCTGAAAGAACGAAGGAAAGTCAAAGGATACGATCGCAGTTAATTGCGTTTCGTTCGTCGCGGAGTTAGTTTTCGAGAGGGATAAAATTTTACACAGAGAACCCTGCGCAAAGTTTCACGAACGTAATAAACATGGCGACGTTTAATAAACGATAGGTAAGGGAGGAGAAGAGCCGGAATTGAAATAGTTGCGGCTGGCAAGAAACACCGTTCGATAATTACGCTTCTCCTTTCGCGAAACTATTTACGCGAAGAATAGAATTCCGTGGCCGGTTGCAGCTTTGAAGTTTGCCGGCCAAGTCTCTTAGTTGGCGGCCAGGCGCAAAATCTCGAATCGGTCAACTGGTTAACAAAGTTGACGCATTAATCAGCACACGACATAATCGTTGCTCCGAGCCAACTTGCGCACCACATCAGAGTTAGTCGGTATAATTATCGTACGCCACCGCACGCCACCAATTAAAATTTATCCTTTGGGCGAGCTGAACAATTCCTCTGACTGTGGTGTTCCCGGTTCGTGAAGGATCTAATGAAAAATTATTCAAATCGCTAAGTAATTTTCCAACGGAGTAAAAAATAGAAAAAGAAAGGTATAATAAAACGTTAACTTGTTCCTCTCGTTTCGCTTTCTTTACTCAAATTAATTGAGTCATTTTTCTGGAGATTACCGAGCTGGTATAATTTTCCCTGTCGTTGTCGATGTTTATTAGCAGTAAACTTTATGTACGATATTGTAATACAATAGTACAATACATCTTGATTATTAAAACACAGATTGGTCTGTTTTATACAAAAGGCGATAAGTGATCCACGATGGAATTAAAAATGAAACAGAATTCCGTTTGTATCGAGTTTTAGCGATTTCACTTTTAAGAAGAATTTTCACTTTACGACTTTCGATAGATTTTATTCATTCATTGGATGCTATGTTTGTTCAATCCTTCGTTCTGTTTGATCATTCAAGTCCATCATCTTTATTCAAAAGTGTAAATTTTATGATCGAATATCTTCAGCTAGTCAATTTTGGCTGCCAAGCTTCATCTAGTTTCGGATATTTTCAGCAACTCGGAATTATTTATTCCTATTAAGTTCGATATAATTGTGAATTATATTCGCTGCTCAATCTTTTTTTTTATTATTATTAAAAACGTTCATACGAAGCTAATCAAATTTATCACGTCATTTACTTTATCGTTAACTGCTTTATTTAATAATTCAATACGACCGAGTACACTGCTCGAAAATCTCATTACTTAATCGATAATTTAACTTTTGCAATCTTTAAACGTTTTCACACCAGAAAATGTCAAGGGACGTTCACTTCCATTCCTCCAATCTTTACACGCTATTCATCGACAATCTCGCAATTCTTTTCATTTCTTCCAAGCCATTTCATCAACGTCACAGTTACAAATACACGTTTCGCCACCGAGTTGTTTCCCAGTTTTACACCGTTTTGCTTCCTAACTTTTCGTCCAGCTCCATTAGAACCGTCAATAAGAAAAATGCGATCCGACCAACTATTTTTAGCCCTTGCTTCGCGGTTCAAGGGACACCTTATGATTCGTCCAACACCTGTTAAAAGCTCGATTATTTCCTGTCGATGCGATTACCCTCGAAGAAAGGAATGACACCGCCTTGGGATCTCGAACGCCGGATCTACAGTTTGGCACAAAAATAAGCGGACAGATGGTAAGTAGTTAATGAAATTAATATTGCACAGTGTTAGACGCGCGAGTTTTGTCGTTATTAATATTTGTATAAAAATGATATAAGACAAACACTATTGAAACGCGTTGCCATTAAAATACCAAACATTTAAAAATACGAAATTAATTATTTTGGTACGTAAACGACTCCTTGTAGCAGCGCTATATCCTTGTAGATCGTAGATTATTCAGTAAACAATCGAAACATTTATAATATTATATTATAAACATTTATAATATTTACACTTGTACATGAACAAGCCGTATTTTTATTATATTTGAACGAGTCCATTTATTTTTCCCTCTGACTGTATTTCCGCCACGCAAAGAGCGCAAACTCTGTTACATTGTCGGGCTCTTTCGCTCTGTGACGTTTTAACTTTACGAGAAATTTTCTCTGCACGCGAGAGACTCGAGTTCTTCGTTACAAAATCTATGATACCATTTTAATTTGTAACGTAGCCTGTCGGTTCGAATATAATCGTGAATCCAACTTTACGACCCTATTAATTCAATTATATGGAATCTGAATGTTTATGGCGAGAGATTATTCTCGAATGGGTCTAGTCTGGTGAATCAGAAGCTGGAATTTCACTGAATCTTCTAGATCTCGGGCAAGCAAGTAGCAACGATAGAATGAACGTTTTCAGATTAATATGCGGATTCTTTCTGAAAATACTTCCGAGATTATCACAGGTTCTACAAGTTTGTCAGCGAATATTCTTTGGTCGTTTAGCGACGTTTCTCTGAAATCTATTAATTCTTCCCAATTATTCTATGCGTCGTCGTCAACTGCTTTAATTGGTCGATATCAAACGCGAGAAATTGCAATCTGGAAATTAAAGTGACCGCAGACAGACAGAAAATCTGAAAATGGAAAAACACGAAGTCTCTAGCTCCGACAATATAATGTCCACGCTGTGTCAACTTCGCTGATATTTCCATACAGAATTATCCGATCACGTAGCTTAGGCTACGTTACAACGACGCGTTCCGACAATGTTAAGGAAAAATCGAGTATCCTGTGATACGTATGGGAAAAGTTTTCAACGATTCATCACGCGGGGCATCGTTAAGTGCACGCGAAACGGTGGAATCGTTCGAGTAAATTGAACTCAAGGGGGTAGGAAGTAAAATGTCATTAAGGAGCGCGAGGAATAAGAGTATTCAGCGTCCTTCCATAAAACTCGACTCAACCTTCTCCTAATTCGTCCAGACCTGGCACAAATCATGTCCTTAATAGAAATTTAAACGGCGAGAGGGGCGCGAGCACGTTCTCGTCCAAACGTCGGACACGATCTTTCCGTGTAAATAATATTAATGGACTGTCACGATGAATCGTTGAATTTTCCACGTCCTTCCTTGTCGTTTCCTTTCTTTTATGAACGTTGGTCGTTGAACACAGGACCGTACGAACTTAGGAAAAAGTCGTTCACTGTACGATTAACTAATTTTGCGAATAAAACGAATGTAAACGAAGGAATAATTTTTCAAATATAGTGAACTTCCTTTCGATTAATTTCTATAGGATCGGATATTTAACTGGACGAATAAACTGATCAATTGATCTATATAAACGTAACCCAGGACCGGTTGATCTTCCGCTAAATTAATGTTATTTATAAATTGTAAATGAGATAAAAATACATACACAAATACGGAAGCTTGGATTCGCTACGTGTTTAGCAAAAATTTTAGAATTAAAAAAAAAAGTCGTCTTGAAATTTTGTGCTATCTTAGGAGGCCCGTTCGTCGAAAATCTGTCTGAATTAAAGGGGAAGAAAGCCACGAGTTGAGCGTGTAATTATCTCCGCTACGCGTACGATTGATTTGATATATTGTAATTAATTGAAATTTGATATATTGTAATTAATTGATCCGTAAATATTTACGTATTTATTCAGTGATCAAAAGATCTAAATTGTTCTTACATGTAAACGAATGTAAAGGATAAATTTAAAAATTTGCTACAAATACAGAACAACTAATTCTACATCTGACAATCCGATAAACCGCTTTTGAATTAAAAAGAAATTATTCTGCGCTAGAAGTCGCGTAACTTTTAAACGTTTTAATAACAACATGCAAGCACGGGATTACACCGTGTCAAATATTTTACTTTCGAACACAGACAGTAGTTCGCGTCAGAATAATCTTCACACATGTATATCTATGCAAAACATCGAATAATATTCCAAACAATACGCAGCGCGCGTTATAACGAGTTCGCACACTTCATATATCGTAACAATACCATTTCGTATTCACAGATCATCCCTACAAAAACAAAAAGAAAAAAGAAAGAAAAAAGGAAAAAAAGGGAAAGAGAAAGGAAAGAGGAGTAAAGGCAAAAGAAGAACGCATAATGCGAATCTGCGTTAGACATTATTATTACTTGCCAGAGGCAGCTAGAATTGCAAAATTTCCATAAAGATGCACAGAGGGATGTTCTTGGAGAACGCCATAGGTAGCATCCACCGAAAAAGTAGAGAAAACCGCGTACATTACGCACGGAGTAAGAAGTGGCGAGGCAAATTTTGCGTTTCTGCCGCAATTTCGCCCGAATGAAGTTAATAAATAGACGCGTTTGAAACGCACGCGACCCACCGACAAAGGAAATTAAAATTTCCGCGTTCGAATGCCTCGAAAGGATACGGCAGGTTCCTTCGTTTGCGTTTAAAACGCTCACGCGGTTACTCGCCGCGAGATATTTGAGTGGCTGTTGTCTCGAATTCTCGTTCAAAGCCACTTATTGCATCCTTGTCCCAGCAACATTCTTCTCTACTTGAAGTTTCAGTAGTCTTCTCTACGGGAAAGAGAGAGAAAGAGAGAGAGAGAGAGAGCCTCGAATGCGTCAAAGAAAATCGAATGAAAAGATGTACCTACGCTCGCATGAGAGTTATTTAACTAGAAAAGTTTCAGCCTACCTTTTTGTTTCTAAAAGCGTTTTACGTATCAAATAAAAGAGATGGTTCAGTCATAAATACCAAAACTCTATAGGTTCGAGGTTTGAGTATTTCAACTGGAAGATCCGATCCATCCAATTTGCTCTTTGATAAATGTGTATAATAGTTCTAAACGAAATACGTCTTGAAAAACGCACGCGAAAATTTAATTAGACGAATAAAGAAAATTAAGTAATTATTAAAAAACAGAGTGTAAGTCGGAGAGAGAAATAAAGACAAATGAACGCGTTGCTTCGAAATGTTTCACGTGAACGTGAATCATTTTGAAAAGTTAACTTAGATTACAGAAAGAGAAAAAAGATCGAAAAAGAAGCCAATAAGAAATTTAAGGTTCTGTGTCTTTAAATGGAATTAGGAAATTATCAAGATACATTACATAATTGTTGTTCATTTTCTTATTTGAATTTTAAGTTGATTTTTAAGTCGAGAACTTGAGTCTTGAAATGTCAATCTTAAAGTTCCGAAAGCTTTCAACATTCTATGATATAACCCTTGAAAATTCAACCTTTAAAGCTCAATTCTGAAGCTTGAAAAAACTTGAGCTTTATATAGTGTTAATCGTAAAAGTTTGAAACCTTTGAAGCTTGGAAAAGCCAAGCTTTATACGCCACTATCTCAGCTAGTCAAAGGATTAGACTCTTTCTTCATCGATACGATTTTTTGCCGATCTGAACGCTTCCTTTCAGCTCTCCTTCTCGATCTATCTATCTACTTATCTCTCTTTCTCTGCAATTAACAACTCGTGACTGTGTTCGAAGAACGGTCGGATAGTGCGTGTTAACGCGATTGGAGCTTAACTGGGCTCGTGCAAGTGCTCGGTGAATTTTATTAAGATTACGATGTAGTCGGGGTGAAAATTAATGGTACCTTTAGCTTTCCATGCTTCTCCAGGCAATCAGCCGCTTTAAAGTCTGTATCGTTCGTTTAAAAATTCTACTCGATTAATTGAAGCGATTTTGAGAATCACTAGGTCGCTGCCTGTTACATCTTAGATATAATTCAGATCCAAAATCGAATAAAGGGATAAATTTAATAACACGGGATTAATCGACAACGTAATTTTATTTTATCTTACTGCACCATCGGAAAAAATTAAAAAATATAATTTCCCGTCTTCTCTTCTCGTGTTCGTCAAATAAAATTAGAACTCCTATAAGAGTATTAGTAACATCGTAACAGATATCTTTTCATTCATTGCTCTCGTAAAATAGAATTCTGACATTTAAAATTACGATCAAGTAATACCTCTCGAACATTCTTTCGACTCTTTACATTACATTGCGTATGTTCTGTTCCATTTCATCAAATTATTTGCCGAGTCTGTATAAACTTGCATATTTCCAAGCAACAATTTCCAAACTCATTAACCAAATTAAAACGTCTCTTACGTACGACCAAGCGCCATATATCTGCGTGATATATCTTACTAAGAAACCAAAGAAACTTCCTTCTTACCGCAACATCGCCATAGCGAACAGCCCGGGAACACGTTGGCTGAACTATGTAGCTTGAAATTCATTTCCCTCTGTGTTCTCAACCCGTCAACGCGTTCCATCGTGTTGCAGATCAGTGAGAAAAATAAACTGTCGACGGTGGATCGCGGACTGTAACGAAATTTTCCAATTTGGAATTCGTTGGATCGTCATTATCGGGCGGAATAATACGGTTTGCGGATTGACAACTGAAAACAGTTCATTGCCAGGTGTCGGCCGGACGTAGTATCGTTATCGTCGTCAAATTACGCTCAGTGCCTATGCATATCCATATCCATGCGCGGGCCAGCCTGCGTGTGTACCCAACTGAAAATTTAATATAGCAGCGCGGATCGGGAAAATGGATTGCCAGCGTTGTAACGCGACATGGTGAACGCTTTAATGCGATTCGCGAATGCTTATTGTTCGCACTCGATACGTTCTACAAACGTTGAGAAGAGTGATGTTGTTTCCATCGCTTGACGATTAGGATCGCGTCCTTTCACGTACAATAATTTAACGACGTTCTAGTTTATGTTACAAGTTCCTTTGAATCAGTTACGAGACGCTCGATTATAATTAAACTACGGATTTTTACGCAGTTTGACTCTGCGAACATCGTGAGAATGAACAGTGGCTGATTGAGAAATCTCGTTTGATGAAATAATTTTGTTCCGGGAATTTATAACAAAGATGTTCCTGGTTTAATGATGAAATAAGGATTGATAAAAAATATGTTGTTCGTTTGATGAAATTTCTCGGAGTATACGAGCATGATAGGCTTCGTTCATCTTGGTATCTTGCTTCTTGACGTGATAATAAAAATGGTAAATAAAAATAAATAGGATTTGTAGAAATGCTTGTAGAAAGAATATTCGATAATTGGAATGGAACTGTTAAATTAAAAAAAGGAAGAAAAACAAGAGAATTTTATTGATCGAATAGTTGAGGAAATGAGATACGTTACTAAAAATTTAACGATTGCATGTAATTTACATGTAATGGAAAATACTATAGCTATGAAATAGCAGGCTGCGAAATAAAAAGATAGAATTTCATTCGGTATATTACATACTACAAAACGATCTTCCCAAATATGAAGCCATAACCTTCATTTACTCTAAAAATATTATATTTCACGCAAGCTCAATCACCCCCCTCCAATTAATGAAACAACGATATTTCACCAATCCCCAATTCTCCCCTTCGCTCAAAACCTAATTGCATTGCACCTAACCGAATCAATTACACCGAAACGAAATAATGGAAACAATTATCTTAAACGACCCGAGCAAGAAGCACAATAATCATTCCGCGACGATTGTTCGCCAACTTTCCTACCATCGTAGGATTCCATCTCGCTCGATGATCAATGAACTCATTACCGCGATGTTCAGTAATTACTCGCCGGTGAAACCTGTTACCACATCGAGCAGGAAAGCGCAGCTTTTAAACTCGTCCGCGTATCCTAGTCTGCATGGAATTACGCTGGAACAGGAAGGTTGATGCATTTTTCACGGAAAAACGTTTCTTAACGTAATTACACGAACATTAGCAAACGTTCGAAAAGAGCGGCTGGAGATGACGCGAGTGGCAGATATCTGAAAATAGTAGCAGATCGCGTGGCATTAATCCTCTTTGTTCGACGACCACGTAGTATAATCGTTGCAATTTTCCGGCGTTGTTCATCGTACGATTGCATTTTCTGCGCCGTTAGGATTAACGTCGTCTGAATACGAATATTTATCTTGAAATAATTTAAATCGGCCGAAGCTTGCGCCATTTTAAAAATGAATTTACATCTGCGATGTAATTACGTCGCGATATTGCTCTCTCTCTCTCTCTCATTTCAGATTGTTAGGATTTTTTCCACGATATGGAAGAACGTAGTGGACGCTATCGGTCGTAGATATATATTTTTGAAAACTGGATTTATTGGTACGCTGCGTTCCGATTAAATGTCCTATGAATGATTGTAATTAATGTGTCACGATAAAAAATAGTTAAGTAGAATCGTTCTTCTATCTCGATAACAATCAGAATTCATTTCGTTAAAAGCACTTTCGTGTTTTTCGTAATTGCGGAAAGAAAACACGGCTATATATAATGGCCCACGAAAGTATTCGAAAAGTGCCAGAAACTTTTTACGTATGTGTTGTTTGAAATTTTGTTAACACCGTAACGAGACACGGCCATCGTGATCGTATTGCTAATATTCGAAACAGACATGAAAACGTATATAAAAGTTTACGACATATTTATTGCAAGCATACACTTCGCAAAGACCATTAAAGCACACGAAGAGTCCAATTATTCGCTATATTAATAATCCACGATATTTAACGTGACAAATTTCGAAAGTTTCGTATAATGCGCGTAATATGCCCATTAAAAGAGTTCTATGTCAAATGTTTGAATATTTGTAGACAACTTTTACTCAAAATGTTTCATGTAACACGTACAATATGATCATCAAAGATCCTTTACAAACACTAAAATTGGGAAACACTTTTATTCCAAACCCTGAAATTTCTATTTTTCTCTCTACATATTCCCCTTCTTCGTCCGATGTAGCTAATTCACCATCCGCAAGTTGTTCGATCCACCCAAAATCTTGAAGCAATCGTTCACGAAATAATCTCAAGCACAATACTCAAATAATATTCGAACCCTTATTTTCGCATCGGTTCTTTTAACAAAAATATTCCTAAGCAAATCTGCAGCCCTAAAATAGCCTGCATCCACGAGAAGGAAACTTGGACGATTATAAAAAGTACTCTTACAAACACAAACTGATCCTGGTTCTTCTTCCATCTGAACGTTCTGGTTCTTCTTCGACGTTATACTCCCATTCGAGATACCAGAAAGCTCCGACCGTGCTCGAGCGAAGGTATGCGGAATTCACACGCGTGTACATGATAATTAACGTTGTCGTACGAAGTGTTGGCGGCGTGATAGCATTTAGAAGTCAGTACCTACAGCAGTATCGCGGTGGTCACACGAGAACGACGCCGCTGGAACGATAATGGCCCAGGCATTACACAGACCGAGACTCGGTTATCGTCGCCCTGACATTAAGGCACTGACAATCAAGAAAATGTCGCGGCTACGCACCGCTATCCTCCTTTCGTTCGGCCGTAAATTCACCAGAAAGAACATTAAAAAATCCTCGTCCCTTAGTCGACGAATCGTTGTATACTTTCTGTATGAAACGTTCGCGCCGAGACGAAAGCATTTCACGATTTCTTACGACGTGAATGGAGTTTGATGCTTATTCCAGGAATTTCGTAAACGTGCAAGAATGCGAATGGAGTGCGGTGTAAAATGTGCTGGAACGAACGCGTTATATTTGCTCAGGTTTTCGTAGTATTTACTTGAACTACGCGAGCGATGTGGCTGTTGGAATATTTTGGAATTTGCCTACATTTTTCTTTTCTACGATTTTCAAAGATTTTCTTCTTTTTCCTTGTTGCAAACCGTATATATACAATTTGTTACACGTTAATGATCGATTTAACGCTGTTACGATATTATAGTTAGTTTAAATTATGGCAAGAAGCCGGGATAACTTTGCTTTTTATAAGCTATGAAAATTCCAGTTACGAGAAATCGAGCGCTATTTATAAAATATATCGTAAATCCTAAATGATATATTATAATTATCGTAAATATATCGCAAAGTACGTATACCGATGGCAATAAGACGTTAAACGTTTACTGGAATAAAACACATTCCTGTTGTAAATCTGATACTATTAATCAATCTGACGAAATATCTGATAAAATATTAAGCAGCATGAAAGCTAATAAATTAACAGGAAAGTTCGATTTTCGATATTCATACTTCCTCAATTTACGATCCAACCTTTAGCTTCGTAAAAAGCTTTGTATAAATACACCCCAGAGGCTAATCCTTCGAACGAAAATAGCTTAAACCTCCAATAGAAATATTCATTTCTTCGATCTCTAATTTGTATCATTGTGCGCGATTGAATTTTAATATACACGACGGAACATAAAGTAAAACACATAGTCGTAAAACTTTGCATTAAACTGACACAAAACAGAATATTAAATTCTTTATAGAATCCTGTGACAAAATACGAGTTTGCACCGATCCGAGGGAAATTCAAGCTTCATCGCGATTCTTCGTTCAACCCGACAAACCCACGTCGAGAATCGTTTTAAATATAAGACATCTACGTTAAATATAAGATTCGATAGCTTCTTTCCACGAGATTTTTCCGCAGTTACGAACTGTTGGCATATTTTTTATCAAAGGTCGACTCGAACACTTGCGCAATACCTGGCGGCATTTTAAATTAACGCGGCCTCTCGCAAGGCCGTCGATTTTATAACGACCTCCAATTTCAGAGAAATCTACTGCTAATGAAAAAGAAAAAAAAAAGAAGAAAAAGAAAATAAATGAAAAATACAGGGGAGAAAAGAAAACGAGGAAATGAATGCAAGGCAAGGGGTAAAACAGGTCGCGTATAATTTTACTTAATTAATGCTTCCTTCCACTATTAAATTCTTTTCGACTAATAAACCTATTACTTCCCGCGTGTCTCCACGGTTCGCGTCTACGTGTTTCGAGCACAGTTCTATGAAAGCTCGAAGAACTATGTGCGATCGAACCGAGTAAACGAGCGAAATGCATCGAAGTTTCTTGCACGTTGCACACACGCTCGTTTGTTTTATAATTTACCCGATATGTGCGATCAAATCTTTCGAGCTAAGGAGAGGAAAATGTGGAAAATAGTATAGAAAATAAAAGAACAACGAGTAGGGTATGGATAATTAAGAAAATTATATATAAATAATAATATAATAAAAAGAAGCACAAAATTCAATGAAAATACAAAATCATACGTTATACATAATTTTAACTGAATGATTCGTAATTTCAGTTTGCCTTCGTTCGGGCTCGTGGCAACGATGTCCGACGATGAGATTATAATTATAATTAGAAGTAATAAAAGAATAACTATTCATAGAGCATTTTGATGTTCGATTTTCGATCATCGAACGATCGCCAAACGACGAAAAAATGCTCGTTTACAGTTCAATTTTACTATAGCGGGGAAAGAACGAGCGTTCGATCGTTTAGTCCAAACGTTTCTTTACAAATTATAAATTCATATTGATCCCATGATCTCACTTTTGAGATGCGTTCAATATACGATTTCTTTCACGACTATGAGATATTGTGAAAATTACAAATTAAACCGAAACGATTGTCGTACACAAGCGACATATACCCGCGTATATTCGTCGAGAACCGACAGACGATGTCATTCTCTTTCCCGTTCTCTCCCTCTCTCTCTCTCTCTCTCCGTTTATGCGTTTCATGTTATTAAAATCTCTTTAACGTAGTCAATCCAAATACTATACTTGGAGTACAATCGCAGCTCTCAAAGCGAGTAGCATTAGTAACGTTAATTTTCTTGTTTATTGTAAATCGAGCGCGGTACGTTTCGCTATTGGTATTCAATAGATTTCGATCCGGCGAATGGCGTTAATTGCTAACGGAAATGCATTACATGGGAGCGCCAGCTCGATGAATTGCACGGTTCGAACTGGAAGCCACGTGCCCCTGATGATAATAAGGCTGCAACATAAACACATTTACGTCAGGAAGCTATAAATCTGTTGCGTTTTAGTGGAACGAAAAATAACGCGGCTTACACGTTCGTTGAATATACGCACATATTTAAAGTTCTTATTTCGAAGGATATCATAAAAATGAATCCTGGTACGTAAAGCTACGCGTATTTGGATCTTCTGGCAAAAAACATATACGTAGTTGTATTAATGGAAAAATGGGATAAACGAGTTATTGCTTAGTAGGCGCGATTAAACAAATTATAATACGAAATTAACACGAAAGAATATAAAAATAAGAATATCGTAAAACTATGATTGGTTTCTCATAAACGATTGCACGAGCGTAGATCGCGTTATGAATTTCCGATGCATTAAAAATGATTTTCATTATCTATAACGAATGATTTCCACGATCTGAAAGCATCGTTTGAAAACGATTGGAGATGGAGTGATCTAAGTTAGAAGAAACCACGAAACTGAATGTTCGATATAGAAAGTATTTTGTAATAAAATATATCTTGATGTAAATAGTTTCATTGTAAAAGCTGCGACGTTTTTTAACAAGTTTAGTTAATTTATCATCCAAGTTATTCTTACGAAGTATATCCATAAAGATACGTATAAGAGGACGAGCATAAGCTTCTGCTTAAAATCACAGTCGAATTAATGTTTATTTATTTGTGGAACTACGTTGATATTTGGATAACATAAATTATATTAAAATAAGATATTAACATTTCGAGGGACGAAATCACACGTACTTCTTACGAGTGCTGGAAGTGTTTCTTCACTTCTAAATGGATCGTTTTTGTAAAAAGAATTTCATCATAAAGCTAGTCGTTTCTTTGTTACGCGTCCCCAATTTTACCTACTGTAGCCACACTGTCGGTCGATATTTGCCTTACGTTATAAACTGGTTTAAAGAAAAGGGTGCTTAAATCTTTTAAGTTGTTTTCCTTGTTTTTACATAAAATAGTGAAAAATCTTTAGAGCAACTAAATTATTTATATTACGTAATTTATATATTTTTAGCTTCGTACAAGAGTAACATGTATTTATCGAATACGTACGCAATTTTTCTATCTATTCTTTATATATATATAAATATATGGGACTATAGAATTCGAAATATTTAAATTCGCTCTCGTCTGAGATTTCCAAATGAGAGCTTCAATCCTTTGAAAGAGTATTTTGGTATTCCATTAGCAGTGAAGCTAAGCTACGTTCACTAGGGGTGTAATAACGGATTAATGATGATATTTCGAATATGAATACCAATACACACAGGAGGCTCAGGTAGCATTAGCTGCTTATTAGCTTCGAATTAAATTCTCTGTAATTTTTTCTTCAATTTGTAAAGATAAATAACATAATTGACGGCTCAATCGATTAACATTGTCCGAAAGAAACGTAAAACAGGTTTGAAAAAATTTAAAATAATAAAATTTATCGTGTTAATTAATCGTATGTACGCAGCTTTTCTATTCGAGATTTTTTAATAGAATATTTATAATTTCACTTTTTATATTCAGTACACGAATATGTAGAATATGATTAGATACGAAATGAATATGAGTAACGATAGAAAAATATAAAATATGTTCTAGAAATCTTTGAAATGTTTTCGAGCACTCGAGCAAAAACGTCCTATCGAAATGAATAGTAATTAAAATATTTCACGTCCAGGAACGAAAGAATCTCGAGACATATCAAACACCTTTGTATCAGGCGTATCTCGATGAGAATAAAATGCGCGCAAAATCACGGGTCAAAAGTGTTCTTAGCACGCAACGTGGTTTCCGTTTCCATTTGATTCCCCGTCTTCCAATCTTAATTGTACCAGTTATGATAATATAAAATTAAAATGCTTGTCGTTAGATACTGTACGGTTATTCCATCGACACTAATTTTTTTTATAAATAAAGGTAGACTCAGAATTGTCATATTTCGTTAGATAAACGACGTATAGAAGAAAGCTATCGTAAAGTAATTTGATAATTGAAAGGATCGAGAAAGTTATAAATTCGAAATTTTTGAATATATTAGGTTGTCCAAAAATGTTTCTTTCGTTTTATAAGGAAATAATAGACGCACAATGTTTTTTGTTTTATATTAGTTTATTCGATTGTGCACGAACATAATAATAAAAATAGAACGGAATGGATCACACATAATTCAATAAAATAATATGAAACAGAAATTGTTGTCTATCTATTATCACCTTATGAAACGAAAGAAACTTTTCGGACAAGCTAATAAATAAATATATTTAAAATCTATTTTACTCGTCGAGACGATCAATGAAACGTTACTTGTCGATGATAAGCGAATTAATACGAGTATCAATTACGTATACCCGACGAGCGAAACTTCTCGTTTGATCGCTCTAATTATTGCATAAACGACGCGGTGACACAAAAAATAGGAAGTTTTTAATAAAAACCAGACCATCTGATTTTCTCCGCTGCACCGTTGCATCGAGTTTTACTTCAAAGGCATTCAGATTAGAGACGATGGTGCCCTTTCATATTTGGGGCGTGCAAACGAGCTGCATGCCCTTATGTCCCGTGAACCGAGTATTTCTTTGCCACGTTTTGAGAACGATCCAACGGAAATCGAAGAAGCTCACGTTAATGACTCTAGATAATGAATAGAAGTGTGGGCGGTTGCTTAAAGCGCGCCTGCCGAATGAGAGAATTCTTTTTCGAGCAAATAGTCGGCCAACTTTTCCCAGTCGAACTTTAAAGAGTCCACCGTTTCTTTTCGATAAGATTCGAATCTATGATCGAAACAATGAAATATTGCAAATTATTTCGAACGAAAAATTTCCAAAAGTATTTCGCAAAAGTGGAGTTCCAACATTGCGGCAGGCGGATAATTTCTATGAACGCGTAAAGTGATAGAATCCCTAGGTAAGAGGTGTGTTTCACACACATTTGTTACAAATTTGTTACATATTGTAACAAATACTTTGCTTTGGATATTCTGTATATTTTTCTTTGCACCCTCAAATTTTCCATAAATGCATAAAAAATCCACACTTTACATGTATTGTATTATACGTATATTACGTACATTCTATACATTTTTGCATCCTTAAATTCTCTGTAATCTGTGCGTATAAATTAGCGGTCTAATAATTATTTGCACGATATCAATGGCCACTTATTGGTGGACGTTTCACGGTATGACATTCCCTTCCGGTCGCTGAGGTCACGTAAATGAAGCAAGAGGCACGCGGAATATGTCGGTTGAGTACGTACAAGGAGTCCTAACGCAAGGACAAACGTATTGCCGCAGCCTGTGAAAGCCTCGCAGAGAGCGGCAAACGGATTCGTCGAGCCCCAAAAGCGTCGGTAGCGGCGAAAAGCTTAACAGCTGTGTTCCTTGTGATTAAGTTCACTCGAGAAACCCGCAGACTGCAATTTTCAAGGAACGTCGAGCGGTTAGACCGCGACGCGGTTTCTCTCGATCCTGGACTATCGCGAAAGAGATTCGAAAGTCTGAAACGTCTAGGGGATGAACCGAACGATTGGAAAATTTCTTTGACGATCGACAAGAAGCACGTTTAACACGAATAAAGGAGGAATAAAGAAGAAGTAGCAACAGCGAACGAACATCTGAATGCGAAGTTTCAAATCTACAAACTACGAACGATTGCTTTCGTAATCCTATCGAGATGTTATTAGAGAATTTTGTTATTTCACGTTTTATTTAATTTTATCTAGAAAACTATAGCGTAAAGAAGATATATCTTATAGAAAAAAGTGTATCGATTTTTCTGAATCGTTAGTCATTTTTAATAATCAATTAGGCAAACACAAGCTATCTGCTAATAACGCTAATAACGTCACAGTGGAATGTGACGTTCTTGTCGGACAGTTTTGACCAGCGAATAAGATCTGTAATCGAGGATGATATTACAACGATCTGATATTTGTAAAAATGCTTTTCAATGTTTTATTAGAATTAGCTTCGAGACAGAGTCCGACAACTTTTTTACACACGCGACAGTGAATTAGCGAAAAGCGATTCAACTCTCGAAGGCGATCTTTTAATGGGTTTTGTGTGGCTCCTTGATTCTAACATTGAATGTCTTTGAGTCCATTAAGTGGTTTTACTGGCAGTGGAATCCATTAGAAGTTCTTGAACAAAACGTATACTTTTTCGTCTTCTCATTCTATTCCCAACATGATCCTCCCCTTCGTATCATGCTTCGCTTCGATCATTCAGCCACTAATTGCCTTGCCATTTTCCAAAAGATTCATGACGTAAAAACCAATGAAATACTTATTCTCCGCTCTTCTTACTCTAACAAGTTTTCTTCAAACGGTTAAGTTTCTCAATCCCGGATGAACCATGGACATTTATGTAAATTCATTTCCTCGGATTTCTTTAAAGAGTACAGCAAGAAGAGATTTGTCGAAATAGAAAAAGAAAAAGCGAGTCAACTATACCTACACCGTATTTGAATGGTTGAGAAACTGAACGATAACTCGACTAAAAGAAAGAACACGCTCACGATTAGCGATATTTAGTAAGATTTCCATGTACATATTTGAGAACATCGTACGTGTGTAATACGAGAGAAGGAAGGGGGAATAGGAGCTTTCAGACAGAGCTTAGTGTTGTGAGAATCGTCTTAGAATCGTGGAAATCGTCTCGGTCTTCTAACACGCGGTCTTACAAGTAGAGTCGTTAGAATTTCCTTGAATGTTGCTAGTGTTGCCAAACAGCCATTGACTCATATTGTAAGTTATATTACATTTACACTAAGAAAACGTAAACCACCAAATATCCAATTGAATGGCGCGCACATAACACAAACAAGACAAGTTAAATGCCTAAGATCCCACTTAGACACACAACTTACATGCAAATAACATACTAAATCAATTATAAACAAAATACGGATAAAAAGAAGACATATGTACTGGCCAACTAGTCGAAACTCTAAACTCAGCATAGAAAATAAACTAGAAATCTACAAAACGATAATAAAACCAACTTGGACTTACGGAATACCATTATGGATGACAGCAACAATGAGCCACATTAATAAGAATATACCGAGAACAATAGTCAACGCCCTATGGTATATCAGAAACGAGGATACACGCAAAGACTTAAAAATACCGACGTTCAAAGAAGAAATCGGCAGGTACGCAGAAAAATACAAGGAAAGAACGGCAACACGTCCAAACCAGCTGGCTGCTGAAGCGAGCAAATATCTCATAGAAAGAAGATGAAAAAGAAAACATCTCATTGACCTCGCTAAAAAAATAAAATAGTCAAACTCGAAGATGGTATTCCGCTGGGGATAGCCATCCACGTGCTATTTAGCAATGGAGCTAGAAAAATTTACCGAATGTCCAGCTGGGCAAATTCTAAAGTACAAATTAAAAAAAAAATATTTTAAGTTGTTTCTACGTTGCGTTAAATTATTAAATTATTAAAAATGTTATAATAAACCGTCACACGTATGATCGAGCATCGAAGAAAATATACGTATAATATAACATACACATATAATTATAATAATAATAATAATAATAAAATAAAAGCTAAAGATAGTAGTATAAGCAATTACACGTTGCCGTTGATCAGATAAAGCACGAAATAGTAATTCAAATTACGCAATAACGAAGAAGACCAATTCCATTAAACAACGCGCAAAAATTAGTGAATTCGAATTGACGCACGCGTATGAAAACAACACAAAGCTTTCGATAGGTCCTGACGTTTATTCCCAGGAGCCCGCAGAACTTTCCCCCTCGACAACTCAAAAGTTTCAGGATTGCCACGTGAAGCTTGAGGGGCTGTAAAAGACCGGGATATAAGTTTGTCGCTGGCAAAACGGAACCATCGACGTTACTGTCGAACGAGATCTCGCGCTACTATAAATCCTCGAGTCCAACGATGCGAGCAACGCCTTTCGAACTAGCCGCGCGCGGGAACTATGAAACGGAAAGGGACGGTGGAAAAATTCTCACCACGTCGGCGAATTTTGCCACGCGGATCAATTTCTTCCTGTCATAAGTCGCAATTTGCCAACTTACGAACAAAATTCCGCGTCGAACATAGAAAAGATTGATAGAATAAAAAATTTAAGAACGAAGAATCACCTCAACGTACGTATGCTATTACGTTAACGAACTTAGCGTCTTTATTTTCAATAAATCATAGAACAATTAAAATAATTTACGCCCTTGTCACGTTTTCTTCCTTAGATTTACTCTTATTGCTCCTGTTCCTTTGTTAGAATTTTGGTTTGTTGTGACGGTGATTAAATTATAACTGATTATCGATTTTAATTCAGTGTCTTTTATAAATCTCCTTTACTCGTGTACCAGTCTTACTGCGTATGCGTCTGTAGACTTCTTAGTTTACAAGGTAATTTACGTTTCATATTATTTACTATTTGTTTCCTTCAGTTTCTCTAGGCATTCGTTTATATTCGTCCTTCGTAATTAATTGGAAACCTAATGGGGGATTAATTGCTATAAAAAGATCGTCTATTTTTAATATAATATCATATCAGCAAATAAACAGGATTTTAGCTAATCCGGTTTTTCCTTAGTACGCAATTTTATAAAAATTATAAGTTATCGATATCATCATGGCGAATTGAAAAAAGACGCATAATTCATACGAAAAAGTACTTACTTAGACGATATCATTAATTATAAAGATTATAACTCCGTGAAAATTAGGTCCCAATTTTTCTCATGTATCCGGTTTTTAGCCGAATCTTCGACTAATTTCTAGCCAGGTAACTTCCAAGCAAATAATATAATAAATAATTGGTCGCTAGGAGGAAAGAACAAAGTAATAGCAAAACTATTCTAGCAAAGAAACATCGAGAAAAAGTGGTAGCAAGGATGAGTTCAACATGCAGTTCGCGCAACTAGCTAGACGGATCAGAATCCTGTTCGTTGGGGCAACTTAAAAATGGCTAAGCTTGCATGTGAAGCGGAGAAAAGTGCTCGGAAAGACGCGAAAACGAGATGCAAACGATCTGCCGGAACAGAATCACCGAAGTTTGAAAGTGGTCGTAGAGACGTGCTTCATACGGGTCATGTTGAAGCTGAAAGTTTTGCGGAGTAGCAGTATCAGCAGAGCGATAGTTAAATACGAGTCGTTTTGCTCGATTAGTATCACAAGGATCGGAGTTAGGGGTGCGCAGATTTCCGCAGATGAAATATGTCCTCCTGTTCTAGCTGCCTCATCCTGCGGCAATCGGAAAATTTTATTGGACCATCGATTCGTTAATTGAATGGAAACCACGAATAGAGGTCTAAAGCACATTTAGCACGTTTTGATAGAAAGCGAATTTTAAGTTACATTACACAGTTCCATAACTTTCAGACATCTAACAACGTGCTTCTTGTGTTTAAACGTTACATTTCCTTCTGGCGAAATATTTGCATCCTGTGTCTATTAAAGTGATAGATAGAAACTGTGGAAATATAATTTACTGTTAATTCGATTCTGACCAACGTGTGCTATAGATCCTTATTCGAGGTTTTCGTACGATTATTCAATCGCAACGATGTCCTTTCAAAATTGACGATCGTCAAGTATAGTTAACCAACAGAAAGGAATACTTTTCAACTGATTGAATTATTATAATATTACTAACAGCTCGCTCAATACCATCGATCGAGTTGCATAGTTTTTTGAGGAAGATTTGACAGTTTGTTTGACAAAATTTTAATAGCCTTAATTCCTGATTTGGATATTTCAAATCATCTCTGATAAGAAAAGAACGAATATTAGAATACGATGTTTCGGCGATATTTCTTGCAGTAAAATAAAATGATCGATGGTAATTTCTACTGTGCACACAGCACACAACGAAATGTCGTTTCTCTTTAAAAAGCACGCTTGTGTTAATATTGCCTATCTATTGCGAGTTGACGCATTCTTGAAACAACGAGCTGATCTTGCTTTGAAAGGAAGTCGACTTGTTTTCATAAAAATTATCTCTCGCAGTTGGTAAACGTGAAGTGACTTTAGATCTCCATTTCTTGCTCCAATAACTCTGTGTTTCCTCTCTTATCTACGAAATGAAGACGTTCGCCATTAAAAATGCAGGCTCTGAGATGTTGCTGTAAGATTAGCTACTTCTTTCGCCATTTTATCTGTCAACCTATTTTCTCGATATTAGCGTAGAATGACATTTTAAATAACATTTTCTTCTCAAGTACCTCGGCGTTCATTTCCTGACGTTACAAAATTCTGAACATTTTAACATTTCGAAATAATATTTTTGTTGTTTGATATAATTTCAACGGATCGAATTCCACGTCTGAAATCACAAATCGGCTCTGTATACTTTGAACCGATAGAAATTTTTCGCGAAATCCATCATGTTGAATAAGTTAGTGTCGCACGAGGCAATTCATTTCCACGTTGCATTTTCTAATTTATCGCGGTCTCCTCGCGAATTTACAATAATTTAATTTCAGCGAATTTTGCGCGCGGTCACTGCGTTCCGCGTTTTAAACGAGAACCGTAGGCAGCTTTAATTCACCAGTGTTTTTGATAAACTCGTTATCGAGTAAACGATATACTTGATTTTGGTTATAACGTTAGACCGATGGGATTTGCTTTTATTGATAAAACGAACGTTGTTATCGTATTTTCTGAAAAATGTAACGCCATAAACTTTCGGTTAAAGGAAAGATAACCCACATTCGCTACATACAGGTAATCAACTGTACTATCTACGTTCATTACATTACCTTTTTATCTCTTTATTCGCTGTACGTACACACGTACGTACACGTACGATTGAGATGAGAAGTAAAGATTTTGAGTAGTTCATATCGAACATGGAAAATTATATACATCGGAACAAAATTAAACGTTTCTTAAATATTCAAATAATTGATTCGCCAAGAGAAACGTACAACAAGTTTTAAAGGTAAAAGAGAAGAATCTGTGGAACGGAGTCGAACTTTTCTGAAGTCGCGACCCTCGCAACGTTAAACACCAATTCACCAACCCCGAATATCCCCAACCACGAAGTCAAACAAGCTCAAACGTGTCAAAATTCCGTTAAAAATCTCCAAACGGTTCAAGTTCCCGTCCACGCTCGGCCCATTGCACGGTTCCAACCCTTCCACCCTCGCCCCCATCCAAATAAAGAAGGAGTTAGCCCATTCCCACTGGAAACAATCTCATTCATCAGCTGCACTCATACCTCTCGCACGCGATACCACGTTATCCAGTGTTCTGCACCGCGATAATAAAGAGAGCGAGAAGGAAAAAGCTAAAAGAAAGAAGAGAAACGCGGTTGCCTTAAGCGCGAGTAGCATACGAGAATAAAGCGTGGACGATGCAGGGAATTGTGATTCGCCGGCGTGAAACGATTCGACGAGGGATCGTGGCCAAGTAAAAAATGCAACGAGCCGCGGCGTACGTGTAAGAACGTGATAGCCGAGGGTGGAGTGAAATAGCGAGGGTGGGTTGCAGCGGCTAGAAAGCCGGATGAGAAAGGTGGACCGCCGCTAAAGGATCGAGGGAGTCGGCTGATAAAAGGGCTTGCTTGGAGGTGATGGTTGATGAGAAGAGGCCGAGCGAGAAGAGAAGCAGAAAAGAGGGAACTGCCGGTCGAGGTTACATCACGCAGGGTGAAGAGCTAGAGATGTAGCAGTTACGAGGGGAAAAGAGAAAACGGAAACGAAGTCGAAGATCCAACAGGGTCGAAGAGAGGCGGGGCGAGCGAAGGATTTGCAGTTTTAATTGTTCGCGCCTTCTTTACGCGTGTCGCACTCTTAGCGATGTGCCTCGACTCGACGTGGCTAATTATTTCGAGCGCCCGAAAGTCCGAGGACCCGCCTTTCTCGCCCGGGGACACGCTGTTTGCATTGCTCGTGTGCAGGGGCTGATTCTGAAAACTGGGGCGGGCTACTTTGCGGACAGAGATAGGGGAATTTGAATAATGTGACACGGGGACGGCGGTTTCGGGGCTGCAAGTTTTTTCCTTTAAAACAGCGTGTACGAGAATTGTTTTCTTTCTCTCTTTTCCTTTTTTCCTGCTTTTTGTTCGGCTTCGTGTTATTGCTGTCGTTTGTATGTGCACGCGTCGTGGATGTATTGCGGTGGAGCTTGTGAGTCAGTGAATTCACTGCGGATGTTTGCGTGGTTATGGGAGAGACGCGAAAGTGTAGAATGCGCATGATGTGGAAAAATATACAGGACTTTTAAAGCAGTAGCATTCAGATAGAATATTCGGTAAAAACAAATTTCTATTTACGTTCCATTTATTTGATGCGAATTCGCATGAACATCTGCAGTTTAATTATGAACGAGCAAACTACGTCAAGAATCGCGTTATATAGCGAAACATTTATCGAAATTCCCATTAAAATAACGATAACACGAAATTATTTAGCGTGAAATCTCATTTATTTATCAAAGTTTTAAACGAATAAATTTCATTCTACGTTTCCTTTTTCTTTTTCCGATTTCCTTGAAAACGGAGCCTCGTAACTTTTTTATTCTTCATTTCCGTTCTACTTCCAGTCACGAGGTCTCCGTGATTTTAATTATATCATAAATATGGATCCACAGTGTATCTTTGCGTCTATCGTTGATCTTCGATTAAACTCGATGCAGCGAGAGGTGAACGTACTCGAATGTTCTTCTTCCGAACCATCTCATTCGACGAAACTACACCGATTGCCACAAATTACTGTCGCAAAACACAGTCTCGCCGCTAATTGCGAAAAGATAAGCGCGACAAGAGTTTTCTTGATATCAACATTGCATCTCCGGTTTATAAGGGTGGGCGTACTAATTATCATGGGAAAGTGGTTTCGTAATTGTCTCTGCAATTGTCTCTACGGCTCACCCTTAACCGTAGCGCGCCTTTAGATCGTCAAAGAAGAAACGCGGCTGAACCTTCGTCGAGTGTTCACGGGCTCGTTGCGTTCGCGAGTCGACTGAATTGCGACCACTTTCTTTCGTTTCTCTGAATGGCGACGTTACGAACGATCTCTCGGGGCACGAAGGGGACGTTGCGTTTCCGGCTGACGTAAAAACTGCAATTTATCGTGTTGCGTTTCTTCGTTCGTTAGAGAAGTAAATCGAAGGAGAGGATAACGGAGAAACGAAGCAAGATAAACATATCGAAGGGATACGCGAGACTTCTGTTTCGAATTTATCGTAATGGGAAGATCGAAGGGAACATCTTGTTGAGAATAAGAGGAGCCAAACTTTTACGTACGAGGTTGTGTAGGTAGAATTTTAACGCGATAGGGGTAGAATCTTGCGAGTAAAATGGACTAAGAATATAGTTATTGATTCCTTGTTTTTATTCCTTTTTTCGATTCTTTTCTTCTATGATGGAAAATATTTTACGAGGATTTTAATGCCAGAGCATATTAACAGTACGATAATTAATAAATCGTAGGTTATTGACTTCCGTAGATTTTGCAAATTAGGTTAATCGATAGCTCTATACAATTCGTTTATACAACTTTGCATGTTTTATTATCAAGTTTGTTAGTATTATTTTCTGTTAACTTGTTATTCTTTCGAATTTCAATAATAGTAGTAGCTCGATTATTATATTTATCATCGTTGTTTGGCCAACTGATGTAGAAGAATAAGGGGTTTATCAGTGATCGAATTTATGAAATTTAGATATCTTGATTCAATTACACAAGAGGGTCGATGTTGAATATATTGTATCATATTTTCCAGAACGGAATCAGGTGGCGTACAAGAATAACAGATTCAACGCGGCCTTTATAGAAATAATCGAGGATGTCACTGGAAGAAGAAATACACTTTCCAAACGATTCTTAAGTTTGTTAAAAATTACTTAGAGAAAATGAACGAAAATCCTAAAATTGAATGTTTTATAGTTCACGCTTGCAGTATGTAATTCTATTATGCAATGAAATTTTCTTCCTAAAATAAGCAAAGTCTAATTTCATGTGCCTTTCTATATCCTAAAAATCGTATCAATCGATATAAAACATTACTAACATTAATACACGTACAAATATAAATATTTAATATATTAAAGTACTAAGATTAACTACAGGATAACTATAAATAACTATTAACTATAGATAGAAGAATAACGCTAATAAAGTTGGGAACAAATATCGTTCGATATCATTCGTTGTCCAAACCAAAGGAAAAATTCGATCTTTTATTCCTTCGTAAGTACATTTTCCATACATTTTTCGAGCAAAATAATCGCTTAAAGGAATTAAAATACAGCGTGGAACGTTTTCTTAGCTCGTGCGCGTGCCAGCGTGTAAAAATTATAAATAACGACGGTATATAAACGGGTTTCTTGGGGAGAGGATTGCCATGCATGCCAACGTAATCCACGTTCAACCGCTGCTTTCGTAATTACACTTTGACTTCTAATTATCATGCACCGTCAACCTCTTCATTCTTCGTGGCCTCGTTGCGTTCATTTGCACGGACGAAGCGTGTTGCGACCACTTTTTTTTCGTGTTCACCACGAACAGCACAGACCCGTCGCTGTTTGATATCCATTCTTTACTGTCTTTTTTTTTTCTACTCCGTCTTGTCGTTTTGTTCTCTGGCCGCTTGTCGTTTTGCTCTCTGACCGCTTGTACGACCTCGCCACTCGAACAACTCGCTTACGTTCACCAGACAAAAGAAAACTTCGTTGCGACACGACGTGTACCCGAGTGCAAGCTCATTAACTCTTCGTTTCGATCGATAGCTCGATAAATTAAATCCTACTGTTGTCTATAATTGAGTTTTGATATGTTTTAATAGAAAAATCTATTTTAAAAGCATCTCCTATCTGTGCTACGATAAGATAGGAATTCTGCGCTTGATAGATACAAATATGTGTAGATGCTGCTATAAAATATGTAATATCGACAGTTTCTTCTTACTTGAATCAAGGTTAATCAATAATAATATAAGAATAATGTGAATAATGGGAATAAGAATTATGCGAATATCAAGGCAATTTCTTTCCACAATATTTATTATGAAATAGTTCGGCAATCGTCATTTACAAGATTCAACAACATCTACTTTCGCCTGTTTCTATTGTTTTACCTTATTTTAACAAATGTCAAGAAATTTTACGTACACTTTATTCGTACGTATAAAATTGTCTTAGTCCGATCTATAAATTCGCGTGTATACTAAAGAAATGCTATAAGATAAGGACAGAAAAATACGAAGTAAAAGTTCACTTGGATCTGCTATGTGTTCGTCGTTATTTTACGCAATTGGTTGTTTCCTTCATGGTACCTTTTCAATTTTATTTTCATAAAACGATTTCCCTGAATTATCTGCACGTAGCAAACTAATTTTAATTATTAATTTGAACTATTCTTCAAATGTAATAGCGATATTTAATTCTTCAAGATGAACGATATTCGCGTCAAGTTGCTATCATATTCAGTAACAGATATAACATAAGAGTTAACAACCATCAAAACTCACTAGTTACTCAATTTCTTGAAACGTCGGATCAGATCCACGGGCTAAAAAGACATCACCCTTTAGATTTAAGCACTAGAATCAAACACACGATAAACATTCTTTAAACACGACATTATACCACGCCAGAAAAATTTATTTATAATTCTCAATGAGAATTGATCGTAAAATTCATGCAAATGAAAAAAAAAGTTCCTATTACTCTACATTCAAGCTAATATTCACAAATCTCTAGGAGATAATCGCAAAAACATCTGCCCAATAACGTTCATTTATTTTCTAAAACTAGAACGGAAAATTTCACCTCGTGTCAAGAAGCCAAAACGTGTAATTTTCGTTCATTTCGAAAAAGGGGCAACAATTAACATTGAAATACTAATGTGGTCGCAGTGTAAACGATTCACGACGTAACAACAGCAAAATTTAGAGTACGCGTGGGCTTGTACGCGTGAGATTTTTCGTCCGAAAGCGTGATACATCAAACAGAAACGCGCAGACACGGAAACTGCTCGCTTAAATCACTTCTTTGCTCGCCATACTGTTGCATCGCGTCCGACCGGCATAGTATTTATTATTTATCCATATGCGGTTGGAATAATGCAACGTCGATACCACGGCGAGCTGTTGGGTCGCGTTATTTATGGATTCACGCTACTTTCGTGAATCAACTCCAGCCACGCCTGAATCGCGTACGCCCGTTTCTCCAGGACGAATCATCGCGATACATTTTTAATCATCCACAGGAGAGAAACAAATGTTACCCGAACGTGAACGCTACGAACTGTTGGACGATTTAGAAAAAATGTTGTTCAAGTTCAATGTATCTTCCCCGCTATTATTGAATTTAGAGGAATTTCTGCGAGAATTCGTAAATTTTGCGGTATATTTCTATGATTATTTATTCGAATAAATAAATTATCACACGATATTATGTGCATATTATACGATTATATTATATATTTATAGGATTATCTATCAATTATATATTTATATAATTATGTGTATCGTTAAACAAATCATTATATTATGTTATAAATTACTGTATTCCTGCTTTATAAATTACACAATTATTCGCTACATATTTCAGTTCCCTGTTAATTTCTATTCGAATATGTAGTCGATAGGGTTCGAAAGAGTATTCGAAGAAAATAAATTTCATCGAGCATTTTTAAAACACATTCATTTACTTGGTATAACGTAGCTTGTCGTACTAAAGATTTGTGTTTCTTCATAATGACAATAAATAGAAGGAAATTTCAAATTTTATTAAGTAACCGCGCTTTATCCCGCAACCAAATTACTCGTGAAACTTGGCTCTGTCTTTAAATTTGTCAGCGAAAGTTTCGCAGAAACTTTACTAACGATAGAGTTTCCGGATAAAATAACGGAAACGAAAAAGAACAGCAGCGGCACTGGAACACCTGAATAATGTCGGAATCAAATAGCCTGCGCATGGACGATTAATTAAAACGACCAAGAGAAAAAATGGAGGCCATTACATCGTGCAACGCTGTCGCCAAGTAGTATATGACTGTCACGTTTCAGACGGATCGCACACTTTTAATCGCTGCGTATAGTTCGTTCGTTCGAGAATGTTGTCCGATATTAACCGATATCAGAAATAGCTTCGAGCTTTGTGCTTTCTTAATATATTTGTACATTCTCATTTATTGCGTACTAAGGAAGATTTATTCAGAGACATCGATATATATTTCCCGGAAGAAAATTTTATAAATTGTTAGTACGACGTGTTTGTACATGTGTGTCATGTCCTCTCTATTTCTTTTTCTTTTTCTTTTTTTTTTTTTTTTTTTTTATTGGTAACTAGAACGACGAGGAAACGTGTAGAAGAGAATGAAACAAGACTTCATTAATTAAATATTTACTTTGTAGCAGTTCCGGCGAATTGTATATCAGCTGTACGTATTTGTAATTTTGACGAGGATATTGAAATAGAAATAAGAAGCTTAACGCCAAGTAAACAGCGTTAGCAAGTAAAAGTCACAATTTAAGTTTATTAAATTCAATGAAGATATTATTATAGCAGAAACATAGTAATATACAAACTAACGCGATGCTACGAAAAACTTCTTTAAGTATACTTTCTCGATAAAGAACTCTTTTGACAAATAAAACGAAGAAGCGAGTAACAAGATGTAATAAAAGAAGAACAAGAAGCATTAACAGAGAAACTAGATTGTATAACATCACGAACAGATTTATCCTCTTTAAAGTGAACGACATAAAGCAAACGAGATACAAAAAGAAATCTTAAAGAGACGTAGCAGTAACAAAATATCTAAATATTATCGCATTGATTCGACTATAATACAATATCGGTCTAGAAAAAAAGTATTATAATAATTCGTTGTACTTGTATCATTTATTTTCATTGACTCGAATACGATTCGAATGGACACGTAGCTATTGCTGCAAGCGCGAAACTAATAATATTTGCTTTTATTTATTAAACAGCGTCGACACGGATCCAAACGATTCATGTTTACACGTACGTTCTCGTTCGAACCAACCCTTTTCATTATAAACGGTTGTCGAGCGTGTCTCGTAAATATTAATCAAATAACTCTCGATTGCTGGCGGTGTCACTATGTGCTGGACGATTCGGCAATTGGACGATATTTGTTTCGTCGACTTGCAGCTAGCCGGCTCGGTAATTTTATTACAGGCATTTCGACACGGCTCCGACAAATGTAATGGCCGTTAATCTGTCAAATACAGTTAAACACGCTGTGTTTGTCGTACTCGACTGGAACGGTTTTCGAAAGCCGGCCGATCCCACCGATTTATTTCGAAAACGCGATTACGAGAGAAGCACGTCATAGGTTTTTAATCGGAGCACACTTTAAAACGGTAGCCGTTGGTTTCAACAGTGGAACCGTTACGAGCAAAATCACGATTCCCTTTTCATTCCTCTTGCTAGCTTCCTCTTTTGCTCTCTCTCTCTTTCTCTCTCTCTCTCTCTCGTGATAGCAATTAAACGATATAATGAAGTGTAAAGCGTAGGAAGATTTAATGAAACTCGGCTATTTTCGAATTTAAATGAAGTGCGTGTGGAAACGCTGATTTTTCACGACTGATTTCATGGTTTGATGTTACTTCGTTTAACGGGCCGGTGGTTTATTTTTATTTCCAAGATGAGTGTATCGTGTGTTTAAATACGATAAACGAGGTTTTATTAAGATCGAGGTAATCGGTTAAACGCGAACTTCCGTCGCTTCTTCCTTTTTCGTTGTACGATCGTCTGTCTTTGTTGTTGAGGTATTCTACTTGCAGTAACTCCATTATCCAGTTTTCAATATTATATGTTTGCCGTTGAAACGTTTTATAAGCATTCGAATAAATTGTTAAACTATTGGAAAAATCTGTCCATTGCAGTTTTTCCATAAGAAATTTATATGAAATGCAATATCTAAAATTCGCATAGTTCGCTACGAAATATCTATCGGTAAATTGTTCGATATTTCAGAAATGAAAAAATATGTGCAAATATGAAATTTGATTAACTGCGATTTATAGAAATCTTCATATAAAATTCGAAATAACGTAACAGAATGAAATTCAGGCTGATTACTTCCGAGTTTAAATTTTCAGAAATTTCTCCCCTAAATAATGAATGTACGGGAATGAATGAATTAAAACAATATTTCGATATCAATTCTACCTTTCTATCGAAACATTTTTTAATTCAAACACTGACAATTCTATCTTTTAAAATAGACCATTCGTAACAAACAGAACAGAAAGTGTGTCACTCGGCGTGCATAGAAGAAGAAATTCAACTAACAATAGCATCTTTTAACAATTCATTTAGATACGATTTGAAAGAGACTGGTTCAAAGAAAACTCTCTATGTAATTCGTCGTGTTCTCCAGGTATACCGTAACTAAGTACACGATTACCTCACGGAGCGTGTAACGAGATTCTGGTTCCATTGGTGGGCGAGAACAAATGATGTCAGCTGCCGTCATTGAAAATGCAATCGCTCTGTTTCCTGCTGGCGTGCTGAATCTCATAACGTTCGATTTCACTCTTCGCTTCGAACGAAATGTTACAAATTTCAAATCCGATTCGACGTAATAATTCAGACCAGAGACTTCTTGGTAGACTCGAAATCGAAAGAACCATAAATATCGTGGGAAACATCTGACAATTCCAACGTTTCAGCATAGGAATACGAGCGTAATTAGAATTTTCTTTTTCACGTTTACATTTATGTAACATCCCATTTTTTTTCTCTCTCTTTTTGTAATATTCTCATAATGGATATTCCTACGTCTGTCTCGAATTTTCGTGTTTTAATCTTTTCAAAAAAATTAACTGACGGACTTTTACGACGCATGATTTTTCATATTTTGCTTAAACTCGAGAGATCCTTTAGCAATAAAAAAAAAAAAGACACGATTGAAATTATTATAAGTTGAGAAGCATATTACAGTTAAAATGATATATAAACGCAGAGGATTTTCATAAATTCTCCATAAATTGGATAAGCTCGGGTCATTAAACGTTCTTAAAATTGAAGAGATTACGAATCTCTCGATTCTACCCAGTTATATTTATTTCGCCGCAAAACGAACAGCAATCATCGAAAAGCGAAAGCACTTTAAAAATAAAAATTCACTTGCGACCGATCTTTTTATCCGGTGTTCGCTTATTGGTAGATCGGGCAAACTCTATGCATTCAACCCTGGAGCTTAATTGCATTAACGATTTCAAATGAATCGATACGAAGCCGGGCGAGACGTCTCGCGATTAAGCGAGTCTCGTAGATTGCTTCTTTGAAGTTTAATATCGTTTTTGGACAAAGTCAAATGTACTTGTCTCCATTTAAGTCTTCAGAGAGCTGGTTAAGCAAGCTCCGTGATAGAGCAGCTTTCGCTTTAAGACCGGGCCCGGTTCTAATCGAGAACGATCGATCACGAGCTTACAAAGCGGCTAGCAGAACTAAAACTTCGCCGCACACCGGTGTCGACTGATGCAGTCGGATAACGCGAAAGACCGTACCTCCATTCGTCATCGAAGTCAACCAACAATAAGGAAATTCGAATCGAGAGTCAAGACGGAAGCTCGTGTTGTTTCATTATTTTGCAATCGCGCGTGCAAACGCGAGTCGCCCGATAAGTTCGTGAAACTTGAAGTTAGATTTAGATATAAAGAACATCGGAGAAGAAATCACAAGTGAAATGAATATTAACGTAAAATAGAAATTTTAACGTAATTTTGAGAGAAAATTTTGACATAAATTTTTATCTATCCCACCGAAAGAAAAATCCTTAAATTTTGTAGCAGGAATTAATTCTCTTAACAATAAACTTAATGATACGATATTGATATTGTTATAATATATTCAGGTTTGAAACACATGTTATACCTTCAACTTTTAAAATAAATATTTTCAAAATGAAATCCTATGTAGATCTACTTAGAATGAAATTACACGTCTCGATAGATTTCGGTGGTGCGAGAAAAATGATAAAAATTCAATCAGCAGGGTGATTTTGGCAGAGGGGTAGGAGAATAATCTGATTTCCTTTGGGAAATTAATTTTAATGTATAGAATTATAGTTAAGTCGAACAGAAACGAAGTGTATTTGTGTCTCCTCGTAAAAAGAAAAAAGAAAAAATACCAAGACTTTATGTTTCACAATGGCGTTCGTCTAACGAATGAAACATTACACAGTTCTGATTTATTACACGGTTTGTCGTTCCATATCGTCGTGTAAAATATCGAAATTTATAAACTCGGTGACTTGACTGTCGCACGGTGAAAGTTCTCGGAAGCGAGGAGTTTGATAAACACGCTATCGGGAGGCTCCTAAAAGCAGAGAAGATTGGAGAGACTATTATAAATCCAGTAGAGTTGTCTGAGTGGAAAGTACGAATGCTCGGCAGATTCGTCACCATCTGATCATAGTACGAGCAGGGGTACAAATTTTCACAAGTGTTTGAAGACCATACTTTTATAAAGTTTCGAAAGTTTTGTCCGTCTATTCTTCGAAAAGGGGGAACTTGGCAGGCTAAGTTTTAGACAGGACGAACAGTCGCTTCTTGCCTGTCTGAGCCAAGAATAATCTATGTATCTTCGCCCCTTGGTTTTTCTTAGCAAGTTGACGCGTGAATTAATCAGACTTTTTATTTCTTAATGCTTATTCTACGATTTCTGTACAAATCTTACGACAAAATACTCTTGTTTTGTCCGTAACTTCCTTTGACCTTCCTTTCTTTTCGTAATTTGTCTTTTATGTAAGTTTGAAAGTTAATAATTAACGACAGAATTATCAAGCGGAGATTAGCCGGAAGTTTGAACAGGTTTTGTTTAAGCTAACGAGCGGCTGAATATTTTATTCATTATTCTATTCGTATAAAAGCAATTTCGTAAATTAATAAATCTTGCGAAAAAAGATAGCAAACTGAAGAAACTTTATATTGGACGCATAAATCTCGAACTGGTGAACGGAATAGACTTTATATCGCTTTTAGGTGACACTTGAACTTAGGATCACTTATTATACGAGGTGTTAAAAAATAAAGGACCGAGGTATTAATAGCTTACAACTGAGAGCTTGAAAAGCCAACGGGAAGAGTAGAAAATATGTAACGTAAAACCTGGTCGAAATGTAATTTTATATTCTCGAATGGTTTAAAGATTTTTCTTGGAAACGCGTTGAATGCGAATAAGCATATTAAAGTGAAAATATATTAAGCGAAGGGAACAAAATTTTCTCTTTTTTAAAAAACGTTTCGTATGTCTTCTTCGTATTTCAATGTAATATTCATAGTCATGTATGAATGGACACACGTATACAATTAAACGTTTCATTCCCTCGAGTTTCTTTTGTTACATACTATTCATTCTTCTAATTCAATTTTTGATTGTTGTATATATTGGGTTGTTGCATATATTGGCAGCCAACCCAATAAATCAGTTTTGATTATTTCAATTTCTAATTTCTAATTCAAAAATCTAATTCAAATTTCTAATTTAATTTTCATTCTACGCTATAAATGAGTAAATTAAATACATTAAACATTCTCGCAAGGATATAAAACGCTATAATTTACGTTAAAATTGTTGGTTCTTGACCTATAACAACTAAGTATCCTTTGAGCTTCTTCCTACATGCCACGAATCTGTTAAAATGTTCTCCTCCTTAGATACTCTGTGCAATTTCGTAATTTCGCAATAAACTCATTTAGCCCCGACAAAAAGAAAATTCCATCGAATCGGAGGGTTCATAAATTAGATTTTCACACGCAAACTCCGCCATTCTTGGAGTCTGGCGAATTGACGGCGGAAAAACTCGTCAAGCTCATTCAGCGAACGAAATAGTTGCGAGCATCGTGAAGCTGATTCTTCAGATGCTTCGGTACAACGCGACGCAAGACTCCAGCACGGAATACCTCTCCATTTCCAAAATTAAGTTCACCCCGTGGTTGCCATTATCCTTCCCGCTCCCCTCTCATTTAGAACGACAGCGAAAAAGTTCGCTGACTCGTGTAATTCGTCTAAATTTCCTGGAACCGTGTAATTTGTTTAGATAGCGCCAGCTTAAAGAAGAAATACACGTGCGCGTTGCCAACGCCCACGCATACCAGTTAATAGATCTAATTCCATTTCTTCATTCGACCGGCGAAGAATGTTCCGCCTTACTTTTCCCATAATTCGTGAGTTCCGTGTCTTGGTACATTCTACATCGACGAGATTTGAAACGTTCCATGTATTTATGTTCAATAGAACCGCACTCCAGAAAGCGCAAGTAAATACGCACAGATCTGTTTGTTAGTGATAAAATACTTTTGAACGCTTAGCTAAACCCAAACAATCATTTGGAAATTATTAGAACACTTAAGAGCGATTTTTTTCATTTGAAACATTAGTTTATAAAGGATATTCAATATTATAGTAATAATATTATCAGTTTGATCAGTATATTCATCAACTCTGACATTGTAATTATTATTCGTATTATATTTATTTTATTGTATATTACATTATTCATATTATAGACATTGTTATCGTCTTTGCATGCTATAGATGATTTTACGATAGAGATTCAGATTTTGAATAGAGTTCGCGGAATTTCCTATTCAATCCACTCTCAATTCTTTCAATAGATTCAAGTCAAGTCAACGCGTAATTATTTTAATTTATTATATTACTATAATTATTTGGAACAATGTTAACAAATTTAGGAATATTTCTCTAGAACAAAAGTATTATATAACCATAGAGAATAAAATTGCAACCGCGTTAAGCGAGGCTTCGTTTCGTGAATTTAAGTAAACGTCTCGAACAAAAGATTTTTGTAACATATTGCCTCTTTGACTGTTATAAGTTGACGAATATTAGAGCAAGCAGAATAACGGGAATCGTAGGTAATACGAGGCAAAGACTTCGTGACAGAGAATTCCTCCTTGAATTCTCTTACTTTCGAGAGAATACGAGCATTGTTGCGTGATATAAAATGAAAATTTAGAGCGCTGGCATTCACCATGATAATCTTTTCAACGTTGCACAACGCCTATGCAGCTCGTTCTTTCCTGTCGTGCTCGTTTCAATAATCGCGCTAACATATCCTAATTATGTCATCGGAACTTTTCTTTTGTTCCGATGTAACGTTGATTAGCTTTCGATTAACTGCCCTCCTTAGTTAACCTTTCTTTCAAGTATAAACATTCGCAACCAGTGAAATGCATAAAATTAAATACTCGCTGCAATAAATTGAAGTAGTAGTCGAACGAATTTATAACTAAATGTAATTGCTGAAAATATTTAAAAAAAAGAAAAGGAAGATTTGCCAATAAAAGTGGAGGTCTGTGACGATTTAAATCAGAACGTCGCTTCTTCGATTCCTCCATCGCAAGCGTTTCGCATTTTACAAATGTAAACGATAGTGATAAATCGAAGATACTTCCGGCGTATTTGCAAATGTTGTTAGCCGACGATTTATCCGAAGCGAAGGATATAACTTCGCAAGATTATTTTCGTTATAGGAACGACTGCTGGAGTACAGGATTATTAAGCTTCTATTGTTATTGAAATATCTGCGTCACGATATAAACCGTATCAATCATGTGCCAGTGAACCTTCATTCGTATCAAGTATCTGATTACGTAATAATTCTCGCTTACGCATCCTAGCGATTTCTTTTTTTAATTTAGATCCAAATTCGAATGAGTATCGGAATGATCGATGCTGTACCTAACTTGTCCAATGGCTGACGATAGCATTTAAAACACTCGTAGAATCCTTTTACGAATATGTAGGATTTTATTTATTATTTATTTATTTATTCAAAGTGGATTAAACAGGGAACCATGGTTATTTAACGTGAATTAAATACAGTAATGTTCTATAACTAAGGCAACTAAATAGTTAATTTGCAACTCGCGTCACCATGGTTCCAACGCTCTCTTTCGCGCGGACCACACTCCTCCGCAATGCTGACAACACTCTGACTTCACAATTCACGCTCACTGTTAATTCGTTTTTCTCCCTTAACTCTTTCGCTTCGAGCGCCACTTATAGGCGGCACTCGCGAAATGACCTGTGGGTACGAGTGCCGCTTACAGGCGGGGACCACGCGACGACTCCTGAGTCCGGCACCCCAAATATCCGGCATCCAAATGATGCGTATACAAGTGCTATCTGTAATCGATAATATAATTTTTTCGTTATCGGCAGAAGAACATTTTCTGTTGATTTTATTGACATATTGGATTAGTCACTTCTTAAAGTTACTCATTGTTGAAACAACATCAAAACGTTTCGCGTAATATATTTCAAACATCCAAACGATCGTATACTGTTTCATGCTAAAAAATCTATTAAATCCGTTTACAGTCGAACGGAATTTCATATACGGTTCTTACAAGAATTATTGTTATTTAAGAGGTGGGAAAACGTATATACAGCAACCATGCACTCTGGCGCGCGTTTCCGTTCAGTGACAGTACTTTAGTGGACTGGACTGCCGAAGCGAAAGGGTTAACATTCCTTTATTTTTTCTCATAGTCCCACCAGGTACGTGTTTCGCAAACGTTCGTGGCCATGGTCACATAGGCCCCTTTTCCGCGTAACTATTCGACTGAAGAACCGACGATACATTGATGGGCCCCCGTCGGCACTTTGGACTTTCTCGCGACATTGTTTATGGTTCACCCGATATTTCATCGGCCATTCGTCCACGATACTATAAATATATTATTCCTACGTTTTATGAATATATTACGTACTACATTTTGTTTAAAAAAATGCGTTTGTACGATATTTTCACCAAGTCGTCGAAATAAAATCAGCAACACCGATTAAACATCGAGTAGAAATCCTTCGATTTGCATAGCAACTGTTCGCTAGATCTCCAAGATAAATATTTCGTCAGGTTTCTCTGAGACTGTTGCCGATCACGTAAGACGTGTTTCCATCGAGTATGAAAATGTATCCCTGTTGAATCAACGTCAAAGTTAATTTAATCGCTCGCCAACAGGGCTGACAGTTCCACTATGCGGAAAAAAAAACGCGAATACGACGTCAAATTTTGCCCTCGTCCTTGGCACGTTGCCCGAGAGCTTCGCTCTATACAATGGATCGACCGTTTCGAGTAAAATATCTGTCGTATTCGATACACCAAAAAAAATCATGCCCTCCGATTCGCTTCTATCCGACCACCAATTCTTCATCTTCAAATCCATCTACACTCTATCGTGCGGTAATTACGCACTGTAAAACAACTCTATCGTGCAACAGCAAATCTAGGAAGCACAGAATTGATCGTTGTTCCTGCTCGTCAAATGAAAGGCAACGTACGAATTGGGCATTCATTTACGCGTTAATCCCACTTTCACGAGTGGCAACGGCAGCAGGAAGAACGTGAATGGCTCGGTTGGAGCAAGTGGCACGAATATTTATCACGTAATCCCTGGACATTATGCCTGGCTACTCGTGATCATAAATTATAACTTATGGAACGGAACGAGTACACATTTCGGGTAGAAGCGGCGCGCGCAGTTTGTCCTTTGCGTATTCACCTCCGCGGTGGGAGATCTCGTGACGTTGAGTAATCGTTCGGGATTCGCTGAGGGTCCCATGAAAAAAAAAAATACTCGCACGCGAAACGATCGGTAGCTCTTTTGCCGATGGCGAAATCTCGATTTCGAATGGGAAGGATGCCGTGTCGAAGTTTTGTCGCGAGGATTCGAACGGTTTCGCTACGGCGTAAGCGAAAGACGACGAGCGATTTTAGAATTCGAGAAGGATGATTGGGAATTCTGATTCGTGGCTGGTTCCAAGGAACTTGTAGGGGATTAAGGATCGTTCGAAACGTCGAGCAACTTTCGTGAAAGAAGCTTCGCGAAGACTGAAAATTGGAACGGAACCGTCGACGAGTAATCCTCGAAAGTCGGAAACTTTTTCGAACCTGCTAGCAACGACCTTACCCATCAAGACTTCGACTTTCAAGCTCATCTGGACGATATAATAACACTTGGACAGTTTTCGCGTTACGTTTCTCAGAAGCGTTTTTGACTTGGATCGTTTCAACTCGTGACAATATACGAAGACTTCCGTATCGTTTCTATACCGAAATAAAATACGCTGTGCTGGTTCAACGATTGTGTACCGCCGATTCAAGCGTTACAAGCTTTCTTGCAAAATATTCAAAGCGTAACTGCTCCTTATAATTCGCAATAGATAAAACGTATCTCTACTTAAATTTCCATTATGACGTATCAGGTTGCCCCAAAAGTTTCTTTCGTTTCATAAGTTTCATAAGTGAAATAATAGATGTGTTACGACCGTTCGCGGAGAGGCGCGATCGCGAGGAAAACGCGTCAGCGAAAGGCGTAAATTCTCCCTACGATTCTGATAATCGACGCCGCGAATCAGTCGTTCCCCTGTTTCGATTAGGATAACAGAGCTGGTTCAGATGATTGTAACACTGAATTAACAGGGTTAACATAAACTTGTATATTTAACAATATTTAAAATTATAATGAACACGTCACAAATGATTTAACGATGATACAATTAGTTTGTTACTGTAATTCGACCCGACTTTATGATATTTCTCGATGTATCCGTTTGACTAAGCGAACTCGATTTTATTACTCTCAACCTCTCGATGCATTCGGTTCGAATCCTCAAATGATACTGACTGCCCTTCCAATTTTTCCTTTGTCTTCTCTGCGAGACGACCTCCACCACGCTCGAGTCTCGAAACTGTTGCGCCTATGATCAAGTATGCCACCTTCTTTGTGTAAAATAACGGACTGAAGGCGTATCGATGTTTCTAGAACTCGCTGCTTGACGACAGCTATGCGCTTATCGCTACTTTGGGTATATTTCGCCAGTCATGTAAGACGATCTGTCTGCGACACTGTAGTACCAAGAAAGACGGTTAGGAACACGGCCTATAGTAATCCTCGGGGCGTAACAAGATGCACAACATTTTTTATTTTATATTATTTTATGGATTTATGTATAATCCATTTTGTAGTAATAAAATAAAATGAATAAAACGTAATTCAATAAAATAAATAAAAATATAAAACAAAAAATGTTGTGCATCTACTATTTCCTCATAAAACGAAAAGAACTTTTCCGACAACCTAATAATAAAATATAGATTCACGTTCTATTCGTTAGACTTCAAGCTTCTCGTCGGTTACCAAACGTCGATTATTAAGAGAAGTTTTATTTAAATACACTTGATTAAATCCGTTTGAACGCGAGACAGCGCACGTGTGTTTCGGTTTATGTGAAATTGGTCAAAGTTGTACAGCAATGGGTGCGACTATGCGAAAGTTGTAGCAGCCGTGCAAAGTAAAATAATGACACGCAAGAGGTGATACGTTAGTGTTACGCGGATCTTGAAACGACGGAAAGTTTTCGAAAGCGAACGAATTTCCACGCCTCGAAAGTTTTACTCCGGCTGGTCGGTATTTCGGTAATGTCTGCATTATCCGAACTTTTGCGCGGCCCGGCTCGGCTTGCGAGCAATTTTCACCGCGTTCAAATTGTTTCGACTTTTACGCTGTTTTCGCATTTATGGAAAGTAGGCCTTGCCGCTGTCAGCTTCGAAACCACGCGCCGCTTTTTCAATGTCGGATTAAAGACCTGTCAATGGGAAATCCAGTTACCCGGTTCAGATATTCTGAGATAGGTCTTCTCATGGAAAAATCACAAAATTTGAAACAAAACGGTTTAAATAAACCGGGATGATTGAAATCGTTTATTCCGACACTTTATCCTTACATCGATGGAAGAACATATTATTCAAATTGTTGAAAATGACAACGTGAGTTCGCGCTCGCCATCCGTATGCAAATGCGCTAGTTACAATAAATAGTAACTAGAAGATAGTTCTAGATATAATCGACAGATTTAAGATATTCTTTCGTGTTTATCCCTAGTCCACGTAAGAAAGGGCAATAAAGCTTTTTCGGCTCAGAACGATGTGATAGATTTATCCAAAGAATAAAATAACAGCTATTGCGATGCTACCTTTAAATACAGAAATAACAACACAAATTGAACAAAATATATAGATATACTGTTACACGTACAGGTGTACATAAATATAGTTGAACTTCTTAAAACTTTATTTCGAAAACATGGATACGTTGATTGAAAAATATCCAGAGAATTGCGGGACTCGACTTTTGCGAAAAATTTGAAACAATTTTGAAAATGTACTTAATCGTACGTGTTTGACGCGTGCAAATATTTGTTGGATTTCCAGTTTTAGAAATGTAATCGGGTCAGTCGTGTTTCGTTACAACGCTAATGAGAATTTTAAATATTCTACATAACACACACGGTCGATACGTAAGATTTTTGTGTAATAACTAGGTCACTGTATACACACACTGTCATTGGTATTTCTTTATTTTATTAGAATGATAGGCATCTATTCGTATTACGTTCCAAATAAAGAAGCTTTAGTGGCACCTATTTAAGTATTTTATTTTAAGTTTAATATTGTCTTAGAGTAGGACAGTGATAAATTTTGCTGTTGCTCGAGATCAATTTTATTCCAAATAAATGATAACGTCGAGAAGATGGTTTTGGTTTCTGGATTTTCAGATCACGTTCTTAAAATATCGTCTGAAGAATTATCAACATAGCGGAACAGAATGTATCGAGGAAACTCGGTGTTTCGTCGAGGACTCGTCTTCCGCGCCGTTAAGCTCGGCCGAAATTTCGCGTCTTTGCCTGCGCGTTTGTTTATTATCGGGTACAGAAGTTGGATTGCGCGCACGATGACGCAGACAATTTCTATTAAAGTAAATTCCAAAGTTTACTTAACCCCTGCTTCATTTGTAACTATTCCCGTGGCGCAACGACGACAAACAATTCGCATCAGTTTGCCTGAAAGCGAACCACTCGTTGACATTTTCAAAATGAAACATCTTCCTTTTTCACGGCCAGACGAAACAAATAAACCGGCTAATATCGCTTCGGCTTTTGCTTCGAAACGTTCACATTTCCCGAAAGTCGCTGGTTGCTGCATGAAAATAAATTACATCGCTCTTTTTTCGAGAAGGAACCGAGAGAAATCAAATGCAGAAGGGATACTTAGTTTAAGGAAAGAAGAAAAACGTACGACTGGTTTATTTTTCCGATTTTCAACGTGGTATACGACGAGATTGGAAAGTACGCGTTTGACAAGCGAGAGAATCGATGTGTTTATAAGCGAGTTGTTCGAAATATTTACAGGGGATTAGCAAGCACAGCATCGATTTCGATTGAACGTCGAAGCTGCGTGTTTTGGTCGAGATTGTACCTGCATACCAAACACACTGAATATATTGTTATAACAATAGAGGCAGATATTATACGATGCTTCAAGCAAATACTGGCACGGTAAATATCGTATACTTGTTACTCTAATAACGAGTCTTACTCATTGTAATATCATCTTTTTGTCCACATATCCATGTTGTTTCTGATCCGTACGAATATGTTTTGTTTTCCCTTTTTATTGCTATTTTTGGTTACGAAAAGTTGCGAAAGGGAACGAACGATTTTCTAAGTATTATTTTTCAAATTTTCTGCCAATTTGCGGCTATCCTTTTGCAGTAAATAAACATATGGAACTAAGTCTTTCGCTTTTGATGAGTCAGTCTCGCGTCTACTACTGTCAGCCACTGTATACGAATATATTAGGTCGTCCGAAAAGTTTCTTTCGTTTTATAAGGAAATGATGGATGCACAACATTTTCCGTTTTACATTATTTTGTCGAATTACGTATGTTCCATTTTGTTTCATAAAAATAAAAATCACAACGTTCGACGGATTAGGTTTCATTTTTGTATAAAGATTCGTCGTTGTAAAAGACGTGTCTGTAAAGGAAAGACACTTTTCGGACAACCTAGTACTAAACGGATAACGTGATTCTTCGAAATTATCATTCATAATAAATCATATTGCACGGGAAACAGGGTTATTATTCGACAAACAGAGAGTCAGAAGGACGTGGACGAGCGTCTAGTACGAGTTTTTCATCTTGAGCTGGGCACGGCCGATAAGCCGTGTTCTGACAAGTACAAAGGACGCCGAGCTCATCAGCGGTTCGCGCGCTGCCGTCCGCCAAGACGCGCGAGAGTGCTCTTTTGAAATTTAAATTCTTGCTAATGAAGTGTTCGCAATTTACGGTGGGCCGTTTCGTTACGTCTACGCTGGACGAAAATTCGCACGATGCGGAATTTCTCATTGGCACGCGTTGGCCCTGCCAGAAAACGTGTCTCCTTTTTTCATTTTCACCTCTCTCGTATTCTTCTCTCTTTTCCGCTATCTTTCTCCCGCTCTTGATTTTCCGCCGGCTTTTTTTCCACCAGTATAACACAAAGTTTCCCTTAATTTCAAACCCAGTTCCGTGTTCCACACTACGCTGGTTCCGTGTCTTCTTGCATATCAGAAGCGTTGGATATTAATTATTTAATCATTTTCCTCGATGCCAGAAACTCGTTCTTTGTGGTATTAGTTCTGTGAATTTGAATATGCTCCGAGTGGTAGGATAAGTGACGGCGTAATTGATAGAAGTAACGTGTAATGAAGCTGCAGATGGAGAGATTTATTGATTATTGAAGAACGAACTTTGGACACTTCGTGGAGCACGTGCGAATGTAAGCGATCGTGTAGAATGATCGTGATTGTCGGGCATTTCCCGGGTTTCAAAGTTGTATGATTAGCGAGGTTCTCAGTAATTGCCAAACAGTTTTTACATCGTAGGTGAAAAGCGAATTTATTTGAAACGTAGATTAATAAGTAGATTGTCTGCGACAGTATACACTTCGCGGTTTCCTGAGAGATTTGAGTAAAAGTAACGAACCTCTACCTCGTTTGCAATATCAACGAAGCCTTGAATATTATACATCGCGAATGATAAGTGGATTACTTGAGAGGATAAGAACTGTGGAAACAGTTAGATAAAAGTAATACAAAAATTATAATCGTTGGTTTCTTGTTAAGACTTTTTCGATCGATGAAGTTTTTCAAGAGCGAGACAATCGTCGTTTAAAATATCAACTGCAAAGTTTAATAAGTGCAGGTATTTTTTTTTAATAACTCGATTAGCTGTCTTGATCATTTGAGAGGAATAAAATGCGACTTCGTAAAAGATATTGAATATAAATGTTAAAAATGTGTTTGGTCAAAGTTTCTAAAATCGATACACCTTTTTAACATTCAAAGTTATCTCCAACACATCGTTCTTGTAATTTTTTCTCAGCTCGCTGCGTATCAAAAAATCAAATCAGACAAAGGAACAAACATTTGCATGCCTCTCATGGAATGCATTTCTTCGTGCCGCTGCATCGAAATTCATAAAAAAATGTTATTCCATTTATTCGGTTCTGATAGGATTCATTTTTACATGATTCATTTGAAAAATTTTACTTCATTTTTCTACGATACCACTGTGGCAAAGAGGAAAACGAGGATAATTCCGTTGGTTTTACCACGCAGTTTGAACAATGGAAATCACAGACAAATTCAGGGTTGGATGAAGTCAGAATTAGAAGCTCGTTTCTGGAACAACAGGACGAATATCAAACAATTTCACCGTGCATTAACCGATTGGACCTTGTTAAGAATACAAAGGGCTGGCGTTTGTTCCGCGAAGTACATATTTGCCGTTCGTTTAATACTTGTTTCCCCTTTTACTATCTTTCCGTTATGTAGCTGAACGAGCTACATTTTCTGGAGAACATAATTAAACTACATTTTGTAATTCCTAATTAATCTTCGTAGATTCTGTTACAAAAGAAAAAAAAAAAGGGGGAATACCGTGGAAAGTTAATTATATTTTTTTGATTCATTTCTAACACGCTAGTTCGTATTTATTTTCTTTTTATTTGTTGCTATATAACAGTGCAAAATAGGTCAATCTTTTAAATAACAGTAAATTCCAGTTTCTAGTTACGCCACTATTTGTTATTTATATACAAAGAAAATTGTAGTTATAGAGGTTTTGAATTAGATTTCCATTTCGTTTGGATTATGTTAGTTGGCTGTCGTTTCTTTCAGAATTTCACTTTTTAAAGTGTATTTATTAAATGAATAAAATTTGGTCACAGAGAAAACATACAAAGTATCGAGCGAAGGAATACAATTTTGAAGAATGTTCCCGTTCCCAAACAAATTACGTATGTAATCTCAGAAAAATACTCGTCGCGCGAACGATGCTATCTTCGCATGGCGCGAGTCGCGAATAAATCGCAGTCGATACAATGGAAGAAATGGCGTTTCGAAAGTATGAGTATCCGATGAGAGGAAACGCGACTCTGATTTTCAAGCGACGCGATTTCTAAACTGTAACAAATTGAATAGAGTCGCGTAAAAGGTAATTTGAAGGTAGATAGCAATCACACGTACAGAATTTCCTTTGGAGACAGTCGTTTGGACGAATACGAAGCTCACTCGTGAATAATAGTCAATTGAAATTCACTTACGAATATGTACTTTGCATTTTCTCGGAACGAGGACTTGCTACGCTGTCTCTTCCTCGTTTTCATGTAAACTCGTTTCGCGTAAAACACATTCTTATTCGAATCATTTTATTTTTATTCGATGTTTTTAGAAAAGAAAAATACATTTCACCTATCAACGAATGCCATCGGCATGACGATAAAACACACCCCTGTGTAACATTTTTCGAAATATGAATATAAATTCATACACGTGGGAACATTTTAGCAATGCAAGTATGATACCGTTAAAATGTATTTATATGTGAAAATTCTATTTTAACAACACGCGTATAATATCGTTTACGATTCGAATCCATAGAACAAACGACATTCCCATCCACGTTATTAATACTTTGACTGCCACGCCAAAATCACATGTTTCGCTGAGGACGCCGCGGGAGTATTTTTATTATTCAAAGCATATAATGGCAAAATAATAATAAATTGATGATTTAAGACAACATTCCTCTTCAATGGACCGTTTGTCTTATTGGTGGTCACGGGTGACCATCGTGGCGCCTTGGTAACAGTCGATAGCGACATATTATAACGAGGCTTCGTTTATTTCAACAAACCATTCGCATTCGTCGTTTCGTCGTAAACAAAACGTGCAGAATATATCGTTGAAACGTGTAGAAAATATTAGTAAACGATATTTGCTTATTCTATATATAATAATAAGGTATGTTCACGCTTCTAACTTCAATTATACGATTATAAAGCAGCATTTACGATTATTTTCTAAGCTGTGTTTATAATAACATTCGTAGATTACCCCTCAAACGTATGGATGCAAACACAGTACACCGTTAGATGCAAGATTTTTCCTAATTTTTTTTTTATTGATGTTCTAATAAAAATGTTTAATTGTTCAATGGGGCATTTTTTACTTGAAAGTATCTTTTATTTATTCAAAATGCCCTAACTGTCAATTTTCATACTATTTTTACAATTGTAAGAAGTTCAAGCACTCCGGTCACCAATGACCACCGTGGCCGCTCATGTATGACCAACGTGGCAGTGTGTTAACAAATAAAAGGACAATGGAAATTCACGATATATTTTCGCTACTTGCCTCGCAAGTCATATTATATACGCAAATCGTAATTACGTACGTCGAGGTTCAGACTTTCTTCAAGTTTTTACGACATTTTTATAGTACGTACCGATGCTCGCTTGCCAAAGACAAAATCCAAATTTTCCAATAATGATTTCTGGGGATCGTCGTTTCTGGACGCGCGATAGTCGAAAGTTAAAGGAAAGATTCGAGCAAATCTATCGTTGGAAACGGCGTAAAGTAAAGTACGGCCGAGAGTGAAGAAGCCAATATAACGTAAGGAAACGCGAGATTATCTCCGTCTCCTCTCTCGGGGATGAAACTTTATGAGCACCATTTGCGGAGTTGTAGAAGTCGGAAGTTTTTGAGGGCTCTTGGCATACATAATCTTTGGAAAGTCAAGTGGAGAAGGGATGCGCGTCCTCCGGGCTAGAAAGACGGATCCTTCCCTTATAGTCTGTGAAAACTTACGCTCGAAACGAGTGTCGCACGGTTGTACTTCGATCGTCCGTGTCCTGTCTTCTTCCCTTAAATTCCGTGTCCGATCGAAACTTGTAGTTGGAAAGTCGTCGTCGTTTCCGGTTAAATTCATCCACGATACCTACGACTCATGTGGATGTTACTGGTTACTCAGTTGTCTTGCATATGGCCGCATAAAGAACCGCGTTCTGCTTTTCTCAATACAAAGGTTATTGCCTGTAGTAAAAGTGAAATTTAATAGAAATTAATCTTTCGTTGTTTGTATTCGGTTTAAAGACTGAGCAAATAAGTTGTCAAGTTCTTATTCGTCTCTTCGTCGCATTTACTATTTGAAACGTATGTCTATAAAGATTATTTACGAAATGAATATAAAATTGTCGGTCTGAATTATAAAAATGTACAACGCCAATCAGGATTTCCATTCTTCCTTCACATGGACACAAGTCTTCTTTCTATTAAAACATATCCGGTAATAAATTATTAGAATCGTTGCATTGTATTTCGTTCTTTTTACCTTCACTTGGTTTCGATAAATGTTACAAAAAGTGTACAACTGCGACTTCCATTCGCTTTCCATCGAAACACGAGATAAATTGCAAAAATACAAAAATACCTTACGAACACTTTTCTTTAAATTTATCTTAAAATTGACCAGCATTTTTATCATCTTCTTGCGATAAACGAACGTACAAAAGTAAATCGTTGGTTTCTTGAAAATTGAATATCAATCGTGTACTTAGGTAATCAACTGAAACAGTTGATAAAATGGATAAAAATGAATAAAAGTTGTTCGATTTGGTGTCTGACAGACTCGTATCTGTCTCACAGATATTAACAGAAAAACGGTACATCGGTTTCAATCGTTTCATTTTCACAAGATATCCCGCTACGTTCCCCAGGAGAGAACAGAATAATTTTACTTGTAACCTGAGATAACTCATTCCGCGCAGTTCGCCATAAATTAACACACTGTCTTTCCGCGCTGGGAACTGCTCGCCGTTCCCTTATATTTCAACAGATGCAGCTGTACCTGTCACTGCGGCCTGCATGCCGCGCGAGGTGAATAGAACAGAGGCAAGCTAGTTACCTTTTCCCTTGAAAAGCGGTTCGGTTATCGGAGTGCTAAATTCATTAGAGCAGCTCAGCCGGCGATATCGGCACACTGCCAGCCGGCTCGCGGCTGATCGGCTCGAATTTGAATTTACTGAAACGCCCCCGCCAACCAACTTTACGACTAGTTCGGATGCGCCAAAACGGGTCATACGAACGCTGTTCCAGAGCTTGTCTTTTCGCGTATACGCTGGATTACAGACCGGCAATCGATTAAACGGATGGCATTGTCGCTTCCTTGTTCCCTCGAACGGAGCAATTTGACGGACAACGGTTAGACGATTAGGTGAGAAATGTGAGGGAGACGCTGCAAGGAACGGATCGATCATGGACTTGCTAGGAATCCTTCTTTAACCCTAAGTCTTCTCGATTACATTGAACGCTTTGTCGTAATTAGTTCATTATTCCGTGTTATAGTAAGATCGGTGAACGCTTCGTACGTTTCGTAATATATTTTACTATTTCATCTACTTTTATTTCTTCCACTCATCCCGCTATCTCTGATAACCGTTTTTGCAGTTCGATTGTCATAGCATTAAAAACTTTCTTCTTCATAGAGTTTTCAAGAAACAATTTTCCAAATCCATCTGTTCCAAGTTGTGGCTTGTTTGGGATAATATTGGTATTTAGACGATAATCGAATCTCGTAAGGCTGCTGCTGAAATCTCAAAATCTTTCGTGTAATGCACGTATACACATATATAATGTGTTCATAAAAGGTGTATACATGCGTTGGAGTGATTTCGCGAGCCTGTGAATAAAATCTTCTACTCCAGTCTTCTGTGCCGATAAATCTGTTAATTGCAAGATCAAACTCAGTTTGAGGTGAATTAATACCAGACATTCGAGGGAATAAAGTGATGCAGTTCTGTCAGCCGTGGCACGCTATTCGCTATGATAGTCCGCATCGTAGGAACCGCGCGAAGGGATCCGTCTATACAGAGGCTCGGGAATGCCAGGATTTCCGGCGGTCCAGAGACCGACAGAGGTTTACCTGGCCTACGGCTCTTAGAAGAGCTATGCGGCAAGTGCAAACGTACTATGCAACGCGGCTATGTGACACTTGCGATACGCGTGAATAGCAGTGAACACGCCGCATTAACGCTAACGTCTCTACGTTGCCGGTTCCCGCTTTTCAACGAACCGCTGATTCATTGAGCGCCACTACTGTTTCGCCCATAGCGAAACGAACGAGGCCCGCTGTCAGCTTCCTGAAACACAGGAACACTCTGTGCTCGGCTTTTACCTCGTTGAATCATCGAATTTAAAATAAATCAACGACACTTTCTCCGTCATTAGTTGAATCGCTTGTTTCGAATGTAACAGTGGACAAAGTAATGAGAGATGTTTTTTCTTCGATTGCAGGAAGATGTATGAGAGTTTCGTTTTTACTGGCTGTTTTAGGAGTTGGTGGCGTTTTTCATAGTCGAGTTATTTGTCGTATCGTTTATTAGTATGTTATAGTTATTTTATAAGATTTCAAGATAATTATCTATTGCGTGTCTTTGCAAGATACTGTTTCAAATCCTCTTCCCAACTGGATGTCAAATGCGTCAATTGAAGAGCAAATTTTACCCTTGATCGATGGGAATAGTGTCGTTTTCCAATAAGAAAGACTTCGATCGAGTACAGATAAGTAACGCTCAACGTTCATCGAGAACGTATTACCGGCTTCAAATTAAATAAATAATGCTGTAATCACGTGGAGTGAAATTTAACAATGTCTGAATATTCGTATCTTCGAAACACTAGAAATTCCGGCGTTTTTAATAAATTTGTACGCCATAGAATATCGTAGAACGAAACAGAGGTGTCTCAAGGAAGTTAAATATCAGTAAAATTACGTCACATTAATCCAACATAAATGCTCTTTTCATACACAAGTGAACCGTTCTTTCCGACTTACAATTAACTTATGCATCATCTTTCCACGTTCTTCGTAGCAGAATAGAGTGCACGTTAATAGTGCAAATTCTCGATGAAAATAACTTTTTCCACTTTTTATTTCTTCTTTCTATCTTTTTCTTTTCTTTTTTTTTTTTTTAAAGCTCACACGAATAACCGTGTATCAACCAGTGTGCTTTATACCAATGTTTAACCCTCGTAAAGAAGGCAACGGTATCAGTGCAATTTGTTGCAGGTCGTGCAATTATTCTTGCACACGTAACGCCAGCTCTTATCACACGCACACGTGTTTCGCTCATTACGCATTTTAAAGCAGCCTCCGGTTTCTTCCCCTCTTTCTCTCTTTCTCTCTCTCTCTCCGTCTCTTTCGTCCTTTGTTTTATTTCCCAGAGCTTCCCTTTCTCGTTTCGCATCCCGCAAACGACGTATCCGTAAAAAGGTGGCATTTTATCGAGTCTCTTTTAAACTGTTTTTTCTTCCTTTTTTTTTTGTTTCATCCTCGCTGCTTTTGTGACGCTACACGATAGTTGATAAGTTTCTATCGCGTTGACTGTAGACCAATTTGATTCTCACCTTTTGCGTAATATCGTTTATGAAATTCTATCTACTTCTTCGATTTTCTTTTCGTCGCAGCTACGAAACGTTCGCATAATTATACTTTCATCATCCCTATTTGCCGCTTATTATTGACAATTATAAAATTATCCGACATCCCAAATATCACTCTCATAGATAGAAGACTAAAAAGAAAACACTCCACTGACCTCACTAAAGAAATAAAATGGTCAAACTCGAAGATGGTATCCTGCTGGGGGTAGCCATCCACGTGTTATTTAGCAATTAAGTTAGAAAAAGTTACCAAATGTCCAACTGGACAAAGTGTAAAGTACAAATTAGATAATAATAAAAAAAATCTCAAATAACCAAGAAATCTTTTCTCTGTTACAGGTAAGCAGAAGAAACACTCTATGGAGCCACGATCATAGCCATAAATCATCATAGAGGTCAAAGTACGAGTAAGTCAAAGATTTTACCGAAAGTTATCCGATGGAAAGAACCGAAGCCCGATCACGAGGTTCCAAGAGCGATGAAAGAACGATGTCAGGCTAAGGAAATCGAAACACGCGGTGGCCTGTCCGCTCGCCGTCGAAACAGCATCCGCTTTTCAATTCAGCGCCCGTCGTCGGTCGTGCTTGCATACAAACGCTCGCATTTGACCGCGTAGCTCGCGGCGCTGCTTCATACCGTAGCAGCCGGCTTAGAACGCGGCCGCACGATAGAAAGTTAGCTCGCAGAGAACGTGCACCCGTTTTCCCGCCTTCGTGTAACTGCACGCGACTGATGCAACGTCCAACATTGCATATTCGAAGACTGACGTCGTGAACAGAAGTCAACATCGTGCCTTTTGCGGCGTTACGTTCGCCTGACTCCGTAGCAACGAACAGTTTCTTCGCCTCGCGGAAAGAAGATCGATTATTAAAATGGTTATAATACGTAGAAGGTTTCTTGCATCGTGTTCTTCAAAGCGTTGCCTCGCGTTATTTCAAACGCGACAGTTGTTGCTGCGTCCTCTTCGACACGGATGACCTAATTTAAGGGACACACGTTCTGTTACCCAGGTTGCACCAAGTTTCTTGGTGAAATTTATAGTTCACGTCTTTCGTCTGCTTGTTTCTTTGGTCTACTTCGAATACGAATTATAATTTTTAGCAAATACTGGGATGTTAAATCTGAACATTTGCTCGAGGATTGATGGAGAATCGGATTAAAAGTAAGTTACAAGTATTATTGCGAATTTGTATTCTTTCGTGAGAAATTCGAAGATACAAATATGCACGATATGCAAAAATATGTAAAATACTTAAGGTATTCTATCTGACATTATTTTACACCTTTTTATTATATTACACTTTTTTAATTGTATTCATAAAAATATGAATTCGTATAAATACACGCAACCTAGTTACGAGCACGATTAAACTGCGAATTTTATCTATGAAATATGCAAAGATTATATTAGCGAAGTAGTAATCCCAAAGTGGTTAAAATAAAATATCGATAAGTAAATTCGTCGTACGTAACGTGGATTTGATCACGTGCAAAATAACCCTATTAAATAATCCTAGCGTAAATATTAGCGATTAATCCCGTTCTATTCACAGTTGTAACACAAATCTAGATCCCATTATCTAGATTACACGTATGTTCATTCTAAACAAGTTCAATTAGGTATTTCAATTTCATTTAAGGGGATTACATCAATTTCTCAGTCTTGCTTTGTCAAGCAAAATACCAGACAAACGAAGTACTGAAAACGGCACAGAGCCGTTATTGTTTAATACAGTTTTATTACTGCTTATCGACAGTTTAACGATAAATTAGTAATTTAACATCGAATATGAAATATAGAATATATTCTAGCGTTGACCGTGTCCCTTTTCACTCTGTCGATGAAGCGACGCATTTCGTGCTTCATGAATATCATTCCAGCGTACCAGATTAAACAGAATTAAATGCGTTGCATGCATACGTAGGAATAAACATTTCGTTGGCCGTCCAATTTCTCTCTATCTGTCTGTCTATCTGTCTGTCTGCCTGTCTGTCTCTCTCTTCCAGTTCTGGTTACATGGTTTCATTAAATCATTCGTAATTGGAGAAAAGAGATCGATGCGACCTTCGTCCTCTATCGCTCGACAACGATGGTCGTCGCTGTTTAATCTCTAATTTTTTATAAAACCTTCCTCTCCATGGATCGCTGTTTCAATCCCCGCGGATAGCTGTCGCTCGTGATTCCCTCGGTGCATGCCGCGGAATTTATTAGTTGTTATTTCAACGAACACACTGAGCACACAAGTCCTCCGTCACCTGGAAGATAAAAAATCGAGCAATTTGGAATTTTGTTGCGCAATATGTGCAACATTCCACGCTGGTTTCTACATTTAAAACGTGGAATCGTGCAGCAGTTTCCAGCGAATTAATCGAATGTTGATCGAACATGTTTGCAGTCTGAGAAATAATTGATCAATAAAATGAAGTAGCGCGACGAGAAAGAAATCCAGCAACTATGTGATTTCCGTTAATCTATCAAATTGATAAATAATTGACAAGAGTGTTTCTTAAGGAGCGTTCGAATTCTCACGGCGATCTATCTTATCGTCGATATTTAAAGTTTCCCAGCATCGTATTCGCGATATGCGTAGATACATCGATCGTCTAGAGGATCTCTCGCGTACGACAATATCGAAAACGTTAAATATCGGCGATAATTGATCATCTGAACAGACCAAAGAATTTTAAATTCACTCTCTTCCAAACTCTTCGATTTTATACGACACGCGAGGTTTTTTTATATAAATAATCTTTAGAATAAACGCGACGATTTCTACTTCAGAAACTTCAGAAGGCAATCTATATCGATGTAACTCTTCCTCTCCGCAAATAGATCTTTCTAAGCTGAAAGTATAATATATATCGCCGAATGGTCCATTGGAACAAACAAAACGACAGAGCGGAGCGTACACGTGATGTAGATGACCCGCTTCTCCGCATGAATTCAGAAATAATCGCGTTGGTCAGAGGGTCGCGATATTTCAACCGCGGATGGATAAATAATAAATAATCGGCGTGGGTGGTGGCGAGCGAGGGCAAACAAAGACATGATTCATGCCGGTGGTTCTGGGATCCGCGAATTTGCGTGCTACGCGACGTCATATTTGTCGGGGGCCTAGACCCTGTGTGTATGTTACGTATATACGTGTGTAGACATAAACGCCACAGTAACCAGCTCTCGTGTACCGAGCTCAATGTATAAAAGCTGTGCAAGGGTGCGTGTGTTCGATCAAAAGCATGTTTCGTTAATCTCGACGCGCGTAAACTGGCGACCACGTGCTCGTGTTTAGGCCGCGTGATAACGCGTACGCGATACAGGCCATGTCGTTTGATATTGTTCCTACATTTGTTTCCTCGCTGACAAAGGGCTGAGATCCGATCGAGACAGACCCTTTCTTTTCGTCAATGCGCCGCCTCTTATCTTGCACGTGTAAGTTGACGATTAGAAAACTTTATAAGAAGTTGTTCGTGTGTATAAGTTTCTGTGCAGATAGGAAATTGTATAGCGTGGTCATAAATTAAAACTTTAAATGGCGACATGCGCCGATGTAGTTGTAACCCAGACGCTTTATTGACGTACGTGCTTCATAGAAATATGTTTAACGTCTAGAAAACAAGGGGAATACGCGGTCTACCTTATTATAAAAGCATTGTTCCCAGTCTTCCCTTGTCTCTCGTATGTTAAATATGACGCATTCTTTTTCTATATCATTCTCTTTTATCCGTCGTGCGTTACTACTAACTGATCGTTCTCCGATAATATGTGAAAAATGTGTGTCTACATTTTTCAGCTGCGTTCTTGTAATACCAGAATGTGGATTTTTATGCGTTCGTGACAAATTTAGGGGCGCAAAAATGTACGGAATGTATATAATATACGAGAAGGTATAAAATATTCAAAGTGGTATACTCGTTATAATTCTTAGTAGATGTTTACACGCCTAGGTCTATCGTTTCTTTAATTCTGTACATAAGAATATAAATATTTACATAAAAATACGCAGATTAATTGTCAGACTTATGGAAGAAGTAAAATAGTGAGAAACTAATTGGTTCATATAGACGTTGTTCTCTAACTTTAATAGAGCAAGAAATACGACTTGTTAAAATTATCGAACCGCCGTATCACGTGTATATTTTCACCTGGTATAGAATTCGTGTTATGTCAAGATAGTCTTTCTTCTGATTTCTGTACAGTAATCAGTGGCTAATACACTTTCGTATCGTAGTCGGTTGAATGAAGTTAGAAAAATAGTCGACAGGAGAGAAAAACCGTCTCTTTCCTCGAGGGACCGTGGATTGATGTTGAATTGCCTTGGAACAGTTTCACAACACGAAACATGTCGATTCGTTAAGAGAGAAGGCGCTGCACGATAAAGGATGAAGACGTGGACGCGGTACGCGAAGGAATGGTGAACTATGGCGCGTTGGCGTGCTCGTCACGAGTTTACCGAACACTGAGATTTTATCGAGACGTTATCGGCCAACGATTACATCAGTATGCAGGGATAGACCGAAGAATTTAGAGAATTGTGTTTATTGATCGGTCATTGGTATTCTTTTGTTGTGTAGAAAAGAAAGATTCTAGTACGAATTTGATATTTCTGATATCAGAGGTAAATTTGTTGACTTTTAAATGGTAGACTTTTAAATAAAAAATTTTCCAACACAAGAGGATTCCAAGTAGTACGTTTTTAAATTTTTAGGATCTATCAAACGCTTAAGCGATGATTTCAATTTTCTGTTCATAATCTACCGACCAGAACACTTGATAACTCGAGGTACAACGTTTATTAAGTTTATCTTACAGATACATATAACATCATTTATCAACGTACCCAACTTGCTGACTGTCGAATGACTTGCAAATGAAAATTCAATAAATTTCAATATTATAGGAAAAGAAATCAGTTGATAAAATTGATAAACGTTATCAACGAACACTATCCTCTTATCCTGACTTAATTTTCTAAATATCAAAGGTAGCAAAAAGTAATATCAAATGTAGATAATATTATTTAGGAACGTATTCACGTGGGAAGACGTAATATGTTACAAAGTTAGAAAATTATCATTTATTTTCACTTTGCAAGATCAATATACCGAGTTATGTACATAGTTGCGGTTCCGTGTTTGTAAGATTCTCGCGTACGAAGCACTCGTAATTTTCTTGATCGTGTTCCTTTCCTGTTTTGATCAAGAACAGAACATCCAACTGCGTGCAGAGTATCGTCGAGTGACGCGAGTCTTATTTTTAACTGCTATCGTTGTTATATATGAGGAATTACCATTATAAACAATACGATGTTTGTTTCACGTTAATCTAATTCTCTCAATGACCACTATTTCGAGGATTATGCAAATGGACCGTGTGCTTTTAACTTGTTTATCGATCACGCGAGTTTAACGCTCAAGCTTGTATTTCGTTGTACTCCATGTATGCATTGAATGATCACTTTGGGCCATGCTAATTAACCTTTAATTGTATCGTTGGCCATACAGACTACGACATTTCGATAAGTTATTTAACTTTCCTATAATCTAACTTCAATTTATATCTTATATTTTGTTCGACAAAAGCGATTTATCGATCGTCGATTTATTCTATACAGTATGGAATCTATATACATATATTGTAGAAAGTACAATAGAACAATAGTTTAGTAATAGATTAATAGCTTAATGAGGAAGGTTATTAGTTGTAACTATGGCGTAAATATGATTCAGCACATATCGTAAGCGGGTAGAATATAAATCGGAAGCCATACTAAGCCGCAATGGATTAAGGATTAATTAATACATAAATAATATGTTATAGAAAATTCATAAAATAAAGTTATATTTCTTTGAAATTAATTATTAGGTCGTCTGAAAAGTTTCTTTCGTTTTATAAGGAAATAATGGATCCACGTTTTCCGTTTTATATTATTTTATCGAATTATGTATGATCCGTTTTGTTCTGTCGAAATAAAGATTACAACGTTCGATAGATTAGGTTTCATGTTTGTACAAAGATACGTTATTGTAAAAGACGTTTCTGTAAAAAAAGAAATACTTCTCGAACAACCTAATAACTTGGCCTAAACTATGTTGTCATCATTTGCAATTCAACGATACCAATTAAATATTATTGTTGCAGGTTTGATAACTCGTTGAATTTATTCTTAAGTTAAATGGACTAATAAATTAACTATTGCTTAATGAATTCTTTTTTTTCAGGTTTCAGATCACTTTGAAGCTCGATTATATACTTTATATTACCTTACATAAATTTCTTTGTATTTCATCCGAATATTTGGGATACTATTATATGCATATAATTGAATATTACTATGCCGAACAGAGATTTTCTCTTTTCGTTATAATGGCTCTCCGTGAAATGTTCCGAAAGATTGAATTATTTAAAATTCGGGTCGTTCTCGTCAAAGGATCGACCAACTCAGTTAACAAAGTTTCAACCGAACTCCTAAGTTCATTAATTATTTTTGTGGTCGTGCAACGATAGCCTAACGATTCTCACAATTTTCCATTTCCCTTTAACAATCGTTAAACACGAATCTCTGCTAATTGATAGAACAATTGCGTATAATTATTACGGTTAAATTCAAGTTAATCTCTGCGAAAACAAGGTGGATAATTAGAAAATATTCCTAGTCCAGTCTATACTTATTCTCATTAAAATTCAACGTACAATCTGATTTTAGAGAATCAATTGTCTCGACGTTTTTCAATCGATTCACATTAGTACGAGGTAAATTTACCATGTTATATTGTTAATAATACTGCGAAGGAATATTAATTACGCGAAAAAAGGACCTGGTCGCAAAGCGACTTTGAAATCGGTTCTCTGCGCGATTTTACGTCGATGCAAATACCTTTGTTGATACCGTTTCGTCATCGTTAAAACTACGATTAAAATGTTAATCGACGAGGAGGCAAAGAACCGAGATCCAAAAGCCCATTTAAAACACGTCGTGCAAAATACACCGAAAACAGGGCAAATGTCGAGCGATGCAAGTTGTCCTGAAAAACATACCTTTTAAAATGTAATTTCGCTTCTGGTTTCTGTTTGTTGATCTTCCGTACCACGTATTACGCATACAGAGTTGAAAATGAAGTTCGAAAAGTTGCGCGATGAGGATTCGTCGGAAGATAGGATAAAGACGGAATTATTGCGAAGCTCGCAATAACCTACGTGTTACACGGCAACTTAATCTTGTGTGACTAGCGAATAAGACGTATACACGGTGAAACCTTAGCTGACGACCCTAGGCTGTTTAGATAGCGCAATTGCTGTCTGTCTACCTCGTTACAAGAGCTATCTTGGTGCGATTCTTGCGTACCGTTTTCTTGCTCGATAGAAACTCGCTCTTTGTTACGTTTAATCCAACAATTGTTCATTAATTACAAAGCGATACATTCGCAAAAAATATTGCAGAATTTCTCATTTGTCGAACGTGTTCTATTTGGTTGTCCGGAAAGTGTCTTTCTTTCGTAAACGTGTTTTTTTTAATAGCAGTGCACCTTCATACAAAAGTGAAACCAAGTGTGTGAAATGTTGCGGTGTTTATCTCGACAAAATAAAATGGATCGTAAATAATATATACAAAAGATACAAAAGATACAAAATAATATAAAACAAAAAATTGTTGCGCGTCTATTATTTCCTGATAAAACGAAAGAAACCTAATAACAATTTAGATTCACTTTATTTTTCACTGCAACACCTTGTGACTTGAAAATTACAAATGATTAGAAAATTACAAAAAATTACAAATTATATTTAATCTTATTTTAATTGCCTATCACTATGTTATTATAATTATCGATCCTTAGATTTTCCGTTCAAAACATTGTTACAGTATAATTAAAATGTTTCATACAAACTTACTATCGTCTGCTATCCGACAAGAAATATTATATTTCGCAAATACTTAATAAGCAAAATTTTATTTAAAAAAATCTTGCGTCTTCTCAACGAAAGATTTCTTTAATTTTTAGAAAAGCTAAAATTTTCCTCGAGTAGAATGCTCGTTGTGAGACGATAACAGCGAAGAATAATGGGAATTAATCGTATCGTGGAGACGCGGTATTGCGAACGAACGATATTTCATTCTATGCGGTCGGTTTTTTTCATCGCGAAAGTTCTCGGCGGTAGAAGTCGAGATAAAACGTCTGCCCTGGCCGGTCGAAACTGCTCTACAACTATTCGGCCTTAGAGGGTGACCGAACCGCAATCCAAAACCGCATTTTAGTTCGCCACTAGTAAATAGAGAAGGGCAATTTTAGTTGAAATGAAACGCGGATCTAGATAAAACTTAAAGCGTCAAATCAGAACGATGAGTTCGTCGAACGTCGAACACGTGTAATCGTAGCTACACATTGAATACGATGTTTCTTTCGATTGCCGATGGGCTCAAATAACAGAACAAGTGGGTATTCCAACATTAGGCGACTGCATTCGAATACTGTGGAAGCAGTTTAAATAAAAATGAAGAAGCGGTACTTTCAAGTAGATTCAAATTTAAACGCGATAGATTCGATCTTTCTATAAATGTGTCGAGAAACGAAAAAGGTACTCTTAAGTAGAATCGAATATCGGTCGAATAGATTCGAAACTTTTTATGAGCATCTTATCAGAAAAATTCTCCATTCCCTTAAAATCATTTTTCTTGGTCTAATCCTATATTTATAACCGACCAGATCCGTCTCGTAAGGCCATAAACAGAATATAAAACGCTTTTCCGACTCTCGTGACTGATTTAGCGATTAGCAATTATAAGAATAGGTAGATTGAAATGGCGTATAATAAAATTCTATAATGAAAATATCCAGGAAATTGATCCAACAGTGAACGTGCAAATCTGCTACAGTGGAAAAGGAATGACACAGTCAGACATAGCGTTCCTAGTATTTCTAAAACATAGTTATATTCTCAAGATGGAATGGCGGTTGCATGTCGAGCTGAATTTTAAAATGAAAATAATATTTGCTATGTTTCTCACCGGGAAAATATTTATTAAATAAGTATCGTAATATACAAAATATTAAAAGATACTTTTAACGTGCAATCGATTTTTAAACAAGTAAATATTACTAAGCAAAAAAAAAAAAAAAAAAAAGAAAGGAAAAGGAAGAATATCACGTACATGCAACATCACGTTGCTTATTTTTCAAAATAATATATCCTCCGTTTTTTCGACTGGCCGACGTGCTCCAAAAAACCAATTGTTGCCAGTCAGCGATCGATTAATTAAAAACGAAGCTGGGTCAACGCTTTTCGTGTTGAAATCGAATCAACGAAACATTCGAAACTGAGATAAAAAAAAAAGGAATGAAAAAATAAATGATAACTACAAAAGGAAGAGAAAAAAAGGATAGTGGATTGCATAGACACGGAACGATTGCTATTGGAGCGTTGGTATTTCGAGGACAGTGGCCATCGAAACTAGACAACATTATAATGAAACTTTGCCAGTTTGTTGAATTAAAGGGATTACGCTAATCCATCGCGTCAAATTCGAATAATCCAGCCATTTCCAACAACCAACCAAAACAGATTATCCGGAGTCGAAATAAGAACAAAGCGAGCTCCCGAGGCGACGATCGGATTACGTTGACATTAACAGTGATCTATGTAGTTTGATAGAAATGATCATTGTGGAATTCCCTTTAATCGATAGACCTTCAAAAGTTAGCGTATTGTGCTTAAATTGATTTTACGTCTGAATTAATTTATCGAGTAGAAATTACGTTGCAAAGAAAATATGAATTAAAATTCTCTCGCAGAGAGAGAACGAAATTGTGAAAAATTAAAAGAACGGACGTTTGATGAAACGTTATAGAGTTTGTTGATGATATCGTGCGTTTTCTTACTATTGTAATCATGAACAATTGCAACTGAGTAACAGGTAGCAAGATTCCAAAGTTGAGTGACCGTTTATTACGTAAATTGATTTTACAAACAGACTAAATACGAAGAAAGATAGTACAGAAATATTTCCAGAAGATATATCGTAAATATCTACAATAATAATTGAAACATAGATACTTGCGAGGATGACTATAATCAGCGAACGATTTTTCAAATAATATTGACTATGCCATTAGGTTGCCCGAAAACTTCCTTTCGTTTTTGTTGAGAATTCTGGATCTTAATTGCCAAAATAAAAGTAAAGGAACACTAAGGCTACGCTTAGAATTCATATTGAAATAGTTATATATTTATTTGATAAACGATTTCAAAGATATTCATCGATACACACTTGCACGCGTCTTACCTTTTTCCATACCATACGGAACAGTTATTGAACATTCATCTGTTTTTCGAGACATCTGTTTTTCGTTTTACTTCCTCATACTCATATTCACATACGCGTGTCACTACTACGCGGCCAATCTAGCCTAACGCACAAAATTATACATATCTCAATAATTTTATAAGGAAATAATAGACGCACAATGTTTTTGGTTTTATATCAGTTTATTGAATTATGCACGAACATAATAATAGAAATATAACGAAATGGATGATGCATAATTCAATTCAAATTATTGTTCGTCTATTATCACCATATGAAACGAAAGAAACTTTCCGGACAACCTAATATATAACCGTAGATCGTAGAAGATAAGAAATACGTAACATAAAACTATTTCTTGAAATTTTACATCGGATTCACTTTATATCACGTCGATTTATCACGACAATGATTGTGAATTATCGACGAAGCTCGAGTAATTTAAAAATATTTCATACATGAAAACTCAGCTTTCACGAGCTTCTTACAAGTCAACGTTCGCAAAATGAATTACAAATTTTAGAATACGGATTAACGAGCCAAGATAGTGAAAATCCAAAAATCCTATAATAACCGGAATAAATTAACCCGACGAATTAGCGGCACGCGTGAACCTATTCGGAAACGTAACTAATTAACTTTATCGCCACTAACGCAACTCTCTGTATCCCAGAGCAGAAACTGCGATTGATTCATCAAGCAGAGAAGTGCTGCATACTTGAAATAGAAATACGGCTGAATGGTTCGATGTTCAAAGTGCGGTTGATTCCACGATATCGAAACAGAAGCGTAGAACATGGTAAGTTTATTATCAGTTAGAAACGTATGGTATTTACGCTGACAAATACTCGCAGCGACTGTACCAAACGATAAGAGGATAATTGAAAAGCTGCGCAAGATGATTGAAAACGCCGAAAGAGAGTGTTCGTAACAAAGCTGCGTACAGTTTGGTTAATTAAGTTTTGGCTACTATCGACGGAAGTTTATAGCTCTTTATTAGCGAAGAAAGGGCGCTTAAGAGTGACGGATCAAAGCGGAAGGTACTCAGTGATCGATAACCACGTTAGAGTATCGTTTTGGCCGAGTTTCCGAATATTGCGAGGTCCAGACCACTTTACGGCATTAGAGTATGCAACGCGAAGACGTTGCACGTGTCACAAGCAATTTCGAAAGGTGACCTGTGGTTTCATGTACCAACGTTCGAACACGTCAATGGCTATTGAAAGTCCAACAGGCAAACGTTTCAGAGGCCAACGTCTTGTATCCAAACTTCAAACTGCCAATAATAAAGTTTCCCGAATTCTTACATCAACGCGATACCATTTCGCGAATCATCGTATTCTATGCTGAATCTTCAGGATGTTACCAGGTGTATAACGAATACATCGAGAAATTTTGTGCAACAGTAGTGTGCTTTGAAATTCGTAGAGGTGTCCTTTTGAATTCTCCGATGGAAATGAATGGTATTCGCGATTTTATGTAAATTTAAACATGTAGCAATTGAATGTAACTTTAGAATTTATAAATAAGATAACTATACAACGATCCTATTTATATGAAATATCCTACTTCGTATCTTACATTCTGTATGCGAATGTATCATACGTATCTCGTGTGTGAAAGCTCAATTTATAAATAATTAGAAAATTAAGTATTGATTTCATTTAGTAAACAATAGAGGAGGAATAAAATTTGATGCTTTTTAAATAGAAAATGATAGTGTATGATAATTTTATATCGCAACATTATCGTAAAATATTTACTGTTATTAAAATTTCCGTGGAAATTACAATGCCGAAGTTTGATTAAAAATAAAGAAAGAAGCTACGAGCTGTTAAAGATTTAACAGAGAGAGGGAGAGAGAGGGAGAGAGAAATAAGTAAGAATCATGGCCGTCTCCCATGGGAGCAATAAGATACCTTTAACTTTCGAAACGGGCGACTTTCAATTCTTTCTCATGTCTATAATTCTTTCATGCGTACAAGACAAGGGCCGCATCATGTTTATCTTTATTATAAGGCGCAAAAAATACAAGAAATTCTATACGCCATTCAAAATATATAAATCGATAGTTATCGTACAAAAAATTATTCGTTCGTTGTTAACGACGTACATAAAGACACGATCGTTAGAAATTATATCGATTGATACGTGTTACGTACTTAGCAAAATAAATATCGCGATTCTATAAAATTTCGTGAACAAAAACGAGAGGAGAAGCGGAAAAGTACATATGTAAAAAATAGACGTCGTATATTTTTTCAGCAAGACTAGCCCTTTACGAGTCTAATGTGTTGATGGACAACGCGAATCAACGACAACGATGGTATTTTTGCAACAATCCATTGTCTCAATACTACTATTGGCTTGGCAACTAAGTGATTGCGGATTTTGTCATTAGGTGGTATTGACAAAATCTGCAATCACTTAGTTGCCAATCCAATAGTATTGGTTCTTCTACAAATATTCCTAGAATTCTAGACTTTTCATTCGGATATACCATCTACGAACCAAACACCGAATGAAGCTTAATTATTCCTTAAATGGTTAATAAATCGAATAGAATAACGTTGCTTCATCAAATTATATCGTACACATCATGATTTAGGTAATAAACAAACTGCAAGATTTTCTAGAAGAAAATAAAAGATATTCAGTTTTAATGCTATCACTGTTGCTAGGTATTATTTATCCAAGATCTATAATCTTATTACTAATCTCGTTAAAATGTATTAATACAAGCCAGTATTATTTAACTCGAATAATATGCACGTTATATTCGTTACATTTAGATAACAAAGTAAACGTAATCGTTATAATATTTTCTTTATTATTATACCATCTGTCGCCACAATTATTGATCGATTTTATTTTATTTGATAAAATAAAACACAACCAAGCAAAAACTGTTTTACGCTATGGAAAATCAGTAAATAACGAACGTATTAATAATATTATTATTTTTATAATTGAATAATATAAGCGACAGAGCAATGCTGGATATAAATGTTCGAGAAGTAAACTGCGAGATTTCTCGTTTTCACCCTTTCAGCTCGTTTAAACAACGACTCTATGGAAGAAGGTACGTTAGGCAAAGGGATAAGGGTAGAATGAATAAATCTGCATAGCTTAAATATTAAGGAGTCGCGCGTTCTTTGCTATTCCGTCGAAAACAGTCTTTGAGGATAAATAAGAGCTTGGTAAAATTCCACTAAGCGCCAAAAGAGAGAAAAAGAAAGAAAAAGAGAGAAAAAGAGAGAGTGCGGGGGTGGCGAAAAATGGAAGATCGATGAGGCGACGAGTGGTTATTATCGAAACGACGATATATATATACAATATATATATATATAGCATCTGTGGGAAAATTACGATTCTCTCGGATTCTTATGAATTTTCTTTAATATGCATCCTTTTGGGAAGAAGAGGATGAAACGATATTTGGCATACGTTACAATAAATTTTATCACTTTTTCTTTTCATAGTTTACCTTGGGGTGGATTTTTCGAACACTTCTGAAATTCTGAAAAATAATATATTACCTATACAGGAAATATCAAAAGCTGATACTTTATCCCGAAATATGTAATATTTTTTGAACTTTTGGTACGTGACACGTTTCTGAAGCTTTGGAAATAACGTATTAAAATGTGTAAAAAAAAAAAAAAAAAAAAATAATGAAAAGTGCTATTTCATCTTGAAGCGTACTTTTCGAATTTTTATCGCGATTCGTTTTCAAAATGCTGTAAATAATTTGATAAAATTTCATTTGTACGTACGTATCTACATCGAATTGGGCGAGGTCTCAAATATTCTTTTTCTTCTTTTGAATCATTATACCGAACACTATAGATTTGATTATGTCAATCTTCTTAGCGTAACGATCATTTGTGCAGCCAATTATCGATATGGATCTTAGATTTCAATTTTCCATTGTATCATTTTCTACGAGTATCTAAATATACACATATACAATGTAAAAATGTGTTCAAATTATGTCAGGCAAGGAACGTCAATTTCTAAAATTTGCTGCCTATTTCTCGCCATTTGTGTTCTCAGAAATGGAGTTTTCAAATCAATTTTCTACTACTCTTGAAAAGTGGCCATTGGAATCAATGGCCCTCAGGTTAAGAAACAAAAACATAGAAGTGCCGGAATTTTTCAACCTCCTTTGCAGCCTTGTGCTATGGCCGAAAAAGCCCGGTGGCACCGTCGCCGACATCGAAATCAATAGCCCAGAAACGAAAATAAATTAGCCGCGTTATCTGAAGCTCGGCATCGCATCGCCGGGAGCGCGAGCGGACCGGTTTAATTCGAGTTTATCGGTCACAGCGATTTCGCGGATCGATTCGTGCAGAGGCGGTGCACTACGACGAGATCCAGCGTGTTACCGACGTTGACTCAATGGAACGCGAGAGAAAACGATATTCTCGTTTGACCCTCGTCCATTTAGACAATGGCTTCCACGATGAAAAGAAGAAATCAACTACATATTATTGGCAATTTATATGTCAATTATTTTATGTTCCAGTAATTGGAGAGTTCATAAGAAACAACACGGTCCCTGTCACTGTTCACCTTTTTCTAATAAAACAGACATATACATCGACTTGTTTGATTCTTACTTAATAGATTTCATGATGTAACACGATATATTTCTTTTCTTACAAGACGTTCGTCATATTATGCAACTGTTTTACGCTTGAAGAAATTGTGCAATAATTATACAATTGTTAAGAACGGTCTGTATAATTGTGTCGTCAAAGATGTGTATTGAATGAAATTATCACGTTATCTTTTATATAGATAGAACCAATCACTTATTATTCTATAATTATTTCACTGTGTATAAGTGTATTGTACATTGAAGTACAAGTATCATTCCATTTCTCTTATTAATAAATAATCATCAACTTTGTCAAAATTCGTTTTGTCAAAATACAGACCCTTCTGTTCATTCTATCAGCGATTGTTGGCAACTGCTGAATGCTTGTAACGCGATGGCTTGACAGGGTAGCAAAGCTGCCTGTCAGAGATGATGGAAAGGCAGGGAAGCAGAGAAACGTGTGGTAAAAAACATCACCATTCGACCCTCTTCTATATCTTTCTCCAAATTGTGTTTCTTAATTACTTCTTGTTTGTGATTCCAGTTTCTTATCTATTTTATTTCTTATCGATATTATATATATAATATTAATTCTACGATTAAGTTAATTTTGTTTTTCAACGCGAGTTGGATTGGCTTGGATTGAGGCTATCAGAAGGTTTAATCGGGTTCTGAATTTCGTAGAATTTATTCCTAGTACGTAGATAATTGGTTTGAAGTATCGTTTAAAAGTAATTAAAATCGCAGCTTGTTCGACGCAAAATGGGAATTTAAGGATAAAATTGTTTCCAGTCCTTTTACTTCCTTCTTTTTAATCTTTTTATTTTTTATGTATGACAAGTTTCGTTGCTTATTATTATTATTATATTTGTAGAACAAGTACTTGATCGTGCGAAGAAAGATAAAGAGAAGGCGCGTGTAGAACCGATGCCATGGGTCGTCGAAATTTCTACAGATTGTTCTACCGCTAGTTCTTTTATTATGCGGCACGTGCACCGTCTCCATGAGAAAGGTACGCCAAAAAGAGAAGCGCTGAACCCGGAAAAAGAAGAAAACTTAAAAGAGTAGTGTAATCCCCAAATCGCAGCTTTAGCGGGATTTCACGTAAGAATATAATAATGTTCACGTTGTGGACGATACGTTTTCTCTAACCGCGAATACGAGTGCCGTCCAGTTTCTGCACAGGATGGTACGTTAACGAAAATTAAGTCAAAATGTAAATGTTAGTACGCTGTGATCGAGATATTTAAGAAATGAAAAAATTTGTTTAATTGTCGGAGGCGCGAGAAAAAATTTTTGTTGGTTCCAAAAAAAAAAAGAAATATTTTAGTTTCTCGTGTTTCTAGTTTTTAAATTTACCGAGCTCCAGGCACGTAAATTCGGTCACGTTGTTTAATTATTCAGTGAAGAAGGTCTAACTTTGTATAAATAAATAAAACGACTAAGCGGTGCGGAGGGGGGAGAGTATGAATTCTTAACATTTTACATATATATTTTTCAGCTGTAACGTACATTTGAAAATTCTATTACCGCGAGATAAGTTACATTGAAAAGTGCATGGTTAAAAAGGTATGAAAAATTTGAAGAATATCACGTTGTAAAGCCTCTATATTATTTGTTTAAAAATGGAGCACGACGAAATATGAAATATCAAAGCTAGAATGTACTGGAATAACCGTGATACTTCGTAAAATTTCAAATAACAATGAAATAAAGAAATGAATATCCGAAACAAGTAGAAATTTAGGAACCTGTCCGATACAGCTTTTTTTATTGCGCTATGAAGATAACGTGCCGTAAAAATTTCACTCGCCAAATGTTACGAAACTTTACGTGCAACCGTTTCATGCGTCAAACTGTTGTATTTCTAATATATTCACGTGTCTTCTTGTACTTTACAATATAAATAAATGTACATTTGAATAATTAAATTCAATTTTTTGTCTACCTGGCCTGTAATATGGTAAATGCCGAGTAAGCCAAAAATAAAATAGAAGAATATATTTTATACATTGCCACTGTAAAAACGAATAGAAGGAAATGATTATATAGGGTAGTTGGTAACTGGTGGTACAAGCGGAAAGGGGGTGATTCTACGCGAAAAAAGAAGTCGAAACTATAGAATAAAAATTTTTCGTTTGAGGCTTTGTTTTCGAGAAAATCGACTTTGAATTTTGGCTCGGTACGCGTGCACTTCCTCACCTCTCGTTATAACGGATCTCACTGTAGATCGTTGTCTCGATTGACGTTAGGTTGATAAACACTTCCAATGTGTTAGAAAGTGTTCATAAAAATTTAATTAGAAGAGCAGAAGTATGTGTTCGGCAGAATGGGCAACATTTTCAGCAATTTTTGTAATAATAAACTTTATGATTACTTCATGTTATTTTATTATATATTCCTAATTTTCCGTTACGACAAAAACAAACTTAAACTGCGATAATATCCATCGAGACAACGATCTACAGTGAGATCCGTTATAACGAGACGTGATAAAGTGCACGCGTACCGAGCCAAAATTCAAAGTCGATTTTCTCGAAAACAAAGCCTCAAACGAAAAATTTTTATTCTATATTTTCGACTTCTTTTTTCGCGTAGAATCACCCGCTTTCCGCTTGTACCACCAGTTACCAACCACCCTGTATAATTAGATCATATCTAGATCCATTCGTGATTAGTAACTCGATCGCGTAGAATAAAATTGATTAGCCTGTAAGATTACGCTGAGATCGTTACGGGCATCCATGACCTACAATATAAATCGAAACTTGAACTCCTTTTAACATATCTTAGAAATATTCTGTCTTTAAAATCCGATATTCCATCTGTAATGCCATAAGGTTCATCGCGATTGTACATGTCGAATTAGAAGCAAATACAGCGCAAATTAAAATGAAATACTCCGTAAAATTAGGTAACTGAATCCACAATATCATGGCTATTTATGCGTGTCTAGAATGCTGACGTTTATGTATTTATAAGAAATTTAAAGATGCAAAAGTTTTCAGAACGTAGTTAACATGAAAAAATACATAACATATACAAAACAAATTACAAATTATAATATTTAACAAAGTGGGAAGAATTTTCTATTCAAGTTTCATTCTCTTAGTCGTCTTCGTGAAAATATGAATTTGCATAAACATCCGCAGTCTACTTACGACTCGCAACAGTATCGGTAGAAGGTTTAACCGTCTTTTGCAATGTAACTCGCAATTAATATTATCGAACCCCAAAAATCCGACCTTTCGTTAGCAACCTAACACCGCAAAGCAACTATTTACAAAAATATGCTACTTTAAAATCGCTAAAATCTCTAAAAAAGGAAAGCGTAATTATGATTTTCGGGTATTTAAAGCATGTCAGGCGGGAATTCATGCTCCTGTTCAAACACAAAGGGAAATACACGAAATATTTAAGGTGCGCCTGGCGAAAGTTACGCAAACGGGTCGCGGTGGGTGGCAAGAGAAGTCGAACGGGATTTTTGAAGAAATAACCTCGTGCTAGGAGTAACACGATCTCGTGTCGACTACAATACGGACGGATACCTATTGATCCTCAGTCTGAAATATCAGGAACAGTTTGCAGCGCGCGTGGAATACAAATAACCAAAAGGATCCACGGACTGCGTCGCGTTGTACGTGTCATGACCACGTTATTTCGCATGTCCTTTCTTTCGCTGTATGGCACGGCCATGTCCATACAGCCTGCTGACGTCGCGAAATAAAGTCCAGCTTAAATCACTGTGCCGCGTCGTTAGCGCTTTTGCTAATATATCGTTTCTCTGTGCACCGCCGTGTTTCAGCCTTGTGATTTTTCTCCGCAATGGACGTGCATACGTAGGACTAGTTTTTCGTTTATTTTCCACGGCACATCCAGCTTGATCTCGTTATTACTTTCCTTCTTCTTCTTCTTCTTTCATTCCATTTCTTTTCCATCTTTTCGATACAAATGCCGTGTATGAACAAATATCGAGTAATCGTTACGTTTCCTGCATTTAAATGTTGAAAGTAAGATAACTATTTAACACTAGAACTACCACACCAGTCAAATCGACTGGTTTTACAATTTTATTTTAAAATTCCTACTTCACGTTATATTTTTTTCCGCAATGATGTAATGACTTTCGCAACGATAACTGAAAGAATAATATAATGAATTTTATTTTGTTCTTTATGTATTCAAACTGAAAATAATTTTATATCAAGGCTATTTATACCAATACCAGTCAAAATGATTGGTACTCGTCAAAGTGTAAAAGAGTCCTGCGATCTGTTTATCGAACCCCAGTTAACCAGTTTCCTCGTTTTGTACAACTCCCCACATGTTTTGAAAATTTTTACTGCGTATCATTCGACACGATGATATCAGTTATCAGGAAAATTTCAGGTCGATCGCTGGATCGCTAGGTGCTAACACTAGAAATACCATATCAGTCAAAATGATTGGTTCTACAATTTCATAAACGTGTCAACCCTCGTTTAGGGATAATGGTCCCAGACGATTAATAATATCAAAAATGTACTACATAACATGAAATTGTTTCTGTAAGAAAGTCATAAATCAATAAATATAAAAATATTCTATTATTACGTATTTTTTAAAAACCAGTCATTTTCACTGGTTTTGGTAGAAATAACTTCGTGTTAATTATCGGTAGTTCTAGTGTTAAATGTGCACGTGTATGTGTCTTTTCTGTTAGGAAAAGTTTCCCCATTCTTAGTTGTAACTTGCACGATAAATCTTTAATGTATCGTTAAGAATCCGCGAAAACTTTCATTTTACATTTTATCGACATTTCATCTGAAGATAGTTAATTCTGAACTGTAGTTGATAGTCGTAAATAAACGATCGTTAGCAGTTATCGAATTTGAAGGTGTATTATGGCCTGCAAGCGGTGTTACAAGCTCCTTCAAACAAGCCGAAAGTTGAAATGGAATTTTAAATGTTAGCCTGGGTGTTGGCTTTTTATTACGGTCGTGGTGGTGAGTCGTTGTAAGAGGTTCAGTCTCTCGAATTTAAGGTATACCTTGTTTTTCTCTTTCTGTTTTAGTTAAGAGTACAAT